>NC_090647.1:362121972-362294472 GCF_040937935.1 Hyperolius riggenbachi | reverse complement strand
AGGCTACACAACAGTTGCCTGAGGTCCAGTGGACGTTGCTTTCTGGCTGATCTTGTGTGTAAGTATGTGTGGTATTCTTCTCTCTCTCTCTCACACTCTCTCACACTCACACTCTCTCTCTCTCGCGCGCACACTCTTCCCCGCCTCCTCCTTAAAGTGGATCCGAGAAACTTTTACACATTGCATAATTGTGTTCCTTTCATATAGTTTGTAGGGCATTCCTCAAGCCAAATACTTATTTTGATTTGTTTTAATACTCTTAATTTCCTATAAACTAAACAAGCCTCGCCCACAACATTTCAGAGAGCCTTGTCACTGTAGCAAGGGCTCATGGGAGCTCAGTCTGGGCAGGAGGAGGAGGAGGTTACTACCCAGAGATTTCAGAGGCAGAGGTGGATTGAGCTGAGGGCTGCAGATGCTATCAGCTTGCCTGTGACAATGTGACAAACATGGCTGCCCTCATTGTACCACAGCAATAAATGATCATAAACTTTTGAAGCTGTTTGTAGCTAGATTTGCTGTGCAAACTATGTAAACTTTTTAGATAAGATATATAGACAAGTTACTTGTTATAGTTACTTTTTCATTTCGGATCCACTTTAATAGTGGCAACGGCTACTGTCACACATACATTGACCTGAACTGCACGGCTTTACAGTGGCCCAAGCATGCTGACATCAATGTGACTGACAGTATGTTCTGGCAGGTAGAAAGCGGCGCCATTCAAGTACATTTATTTGTGACTTGTCAACTATTGACATGGATGTATTTTATTCTCATTCAGCAAGGGGCACAATTTAAAGTGTTTTTGGCAAAGGGAACGAGAATTTTTACTCACCTGGGGATTCTCCCAGCCCCTGAAGTTTGTCAGCTCCCTCAATGTCTTTTTGGTCCCCTCCATTGTGCCACTGCGAACCCCGGCTCAACTGCGTAGTACTATGCACCTGATTGTGTTCCCTTGGCTGGCCACAGGAGCATGAAGGAGGAGGTGCACAGCCCTTTTCAGCTCATGCAGCGCAGTGGATTGGACCAAGAGGACATTGAGGGAGCTCACGGACTATAGGGGATTGGGAGAAGACCGAGGAAAATAAAAATCCCCTTGTTCCCTTTGTCTCATGTTTACTCTAAAGTGGTATTAAACGCGTTTATTAAAAATATTGTACCTACTAATTTCTTAGGGCTCAACAGCTGCTGAAAGGAAAACAGAGGGCTGCCTGCGTTCCTGCGTGCGGACGGTGCTTCCAGGCTAATCTCGTGTGTGTAAGTATGTGCACTAGCTCACGAGGCTGCTGCTCTCCCTATCAAGGCACCAGCCGCCAAAGTGTAATGCGGGGAGGGAGGCCGACATCGCTCCTCCCTCCCTCCCTCTCAAGTGCTCCCTCCTGAGTCCCCTTGCAGAGAACGCGCAGCGGGCATTTAGTTTACCGGTTTGTGTGCTCTGACTGGCTTCATTCTATTTCCTGTTTCCCATGACGTAAAACAGGATTTAGAGAGAAGAAGCCGGCCGGAGCGCACAGACAGGTAAACTAGACACCCGTTGCGCGTTCTCTGCAAGGGAACTACGGAGGGGGCACTGATGGAGAGGGAGGGAGGAGTGATGTCGGCCTCCCTCCCCGCATTACACTTTGGTGGCTGGTGCCTCCATAGGGAGAGCAGCAGATGATCACTGGCTATATACAGGAGGGATCTGGCTATATATACAGGGGGGGGGGATCTGGCTATATACGCACGCACGCACAATATATATATATATATATTTTTTTTTTTTATTATACAGGGGGATCAGGCTATATACAAGGAAGATCTGACTATATACACTGGCTATATACAAGGGGGATCTGGCAAAGTACAAAAAGGAATGTACTGAACAGGGAGTCATCTGGCTATATACTATGATCATGATTATATATACTATAATCACTATGATCATGTGGTTACCTATCCTAACTGGGGGGTCATCTAGCTACCTAAACTGTAAATGGGGGTCATCTGGTCATCCATAATAAAGGGAGGTTATCTGGCTACTTAATCACTGCCACATTATATATATTTTGGAGAAACACTACTGCATCATGTGTATTTTGTAGGGAAACACTGCGCATTGTGTGTATTTTGTAGGGAAATGCTGTGCATCATGTGTATGTTGCGCAGTAGTGTGCGGCTTGCCAAGAGACCTTTCAGGAACCCCCCCCCCCCTTTGAAAAGCCTGGGTTTGCACCTGATGTGGGGTATTGTGTATGTTGTGTGTGTGTGTGTGTGTGGGGGGGGGGGGTGTTAGTATTCTTGCCTGGTAGAGGGGGCATGTGTTGTGGGGATTTAGGCAGATGTATTGCAATAGCTCTTGTTCCTATTTTAAAGCTCTTGTTCCTATTTTCAGGGCTCTTCAACACAGGCTAAACAGCAGCTGCTGAGAGGAAGACAAAGGGCTACCTACGGTCCATATTGGCGGACTGTGCTTCCTGGCTGATCTTGTTTGTGTGTGTGTGTGTAAGTATTTGCAGTATTGTTTGTGTATGCATTGTTTGGAATATGACACTTTTTTTTTTCTTCCCCAAACATGGGAATGAAAAATTCACTGCGTCTTTTATATTCCACATACAGGGATCCCCCCCCCCCCCAACCTATGAATACCCGCAGATATGAAGTGGCGACCCCGCCACCATACTGGGGACTCCCTGTAATGTACTGTGTCCTCATCTGCTGCCCTGTGTATAGATAACAACAGCAGCATGTCTCTAACCTCATCAATCGGAACCCGCATCGATCAGAGACCTCTCCTTTACCTCACTGTTCCCTTATGCTGGTCGTATTTAATGATCAGCAGAAGCTGGCACTAGGGTGAAGAGTGAGTGAGAGCAGAGGTCTCTTATCGCTGCGGGCTCTGATGAACGAGGTGAGAGACATGCAGCTGCTGCTTTTTATTCTATGCAAGGGTGAGCGGCGGAGGATGCAACAGTTACACAGAGGAGGACACAAGGGGAAGAGCAGTGGGAGACATAATGGGGGGGGGGGGGGGGGGGCGGCGGAGATGAAACAGAGGTACACACTGTGGAGGTGAAGGGGGCAGAGAGGGAGCAGTGTTCCGACTTAAGAACGGATTCCAGTAAAGAGCTAACATACAAGTCCCTGCATAACAAGTGACAGGCAGAGAGAGGCTGTAGCTGCTCTGTTCTTGGGCCCTATGACTTGGGGGCCCATGCACTGATTGGGGAGGGGGCCCAAATTCTTGCTTCTCTCCTAAGGCCACTGTCTTGTGCTCCCTTACTGTCAGTGGTGGTAATTGTGGTTTAGAAAACCTCTTACATCTTTCAAAGTGTCAACCTTCCTGACTGTCCTGCCCATTTCACTGCAGCACCCACTGCATCCTAGTTCTCCTATGTGTCACATGATTACATTCAACATGCAGGAGATGGAGCAGGCGGCTGCTTCATAGGATGGACAGGATACAACACACATTGCTAAGAAGCTACATATCCCATACCACCACTGCTACTCTACTGATTGCCTAGACTGGGGTGCATGGGGTAAATGTGGTGGGGAACCACTAAACCGCCAGGAAAAGTTTCTTGTGAAATTCTATATTAAGGCCGGAACCACTAGACCAGAAAGGACTACTATAATAAAGGGGTCACTAGTGCACCACTAAAAACTATTAAAGTTAAAGGATATCCGAGGCAAAAAAAAAACTGAGATAAACAATTGTATCTGTCTTCCTCCTTCTAAAAATGACTTTTTAAAAGTTATCCCGCAGTTTTATTTTATATTTTAATCAACTTTTTAAGCTTTTACTGTTTCATGGCCTTTTCTCAATGACACATTAATTGAAGTATGCCAGGGCTAAAATATATGAACTGTTGACCTTTTTTATCTCTTTCCTGCTCTTAGAAGCCATTTACTGCCACAAAAGTGTTGTATGGCTGCAATTCCTCGTCAGTGAGGGATATGCTAGAGTCCGACTCGGTCCCGACCCGGACTGGAACTGCCACTTACATACATGATTTTTCACTTTTTCAGGCAGAGAAAGTAAAAAAGGAACACAGCCTAGTTATTTGTGTACTAGGCACTGTTCATACACATGTCTATCTCATAATGTCACATGTCCTTTAAGGGGCACACCAGAGGGATCACTGTTAATCTAGGCTGCAGATAGAAGTGCATTAGTTTACTGGTTAAGAGCACAGCCTTTGACATGGGAGACCAGGGTTCAAATCCTTGCTAGGGTCAGTACCTATTCAGTAGGGAGTTCAAAGCAAGACTCCCTATCACTGCAGGGTGGCCGCTTGAGCGCGTCCCAGTGGCTGCAGCTCTTCAGCGCTTTGCGTGCGACAGGAGAAGAGTGCTATAAAAATGTTAGGCTTATTGGATTATAAGGAATAGAACTCTCCATAAATGAACATTCTGTACAGATCGCCTGGCAGACTAAAGCTCTGGCCACCTGTGATAAATATTAGAATTTAAATCGGAGAGGAAACACTGACTAAAAAACAATCTTTAAGGCTGCTTGCACACAATGACGTTACAGGCGCACGTTAGTGCAGCCTGTAACGCTCCCCAACTCACAGCAATACAAAGTCAATGGGGCTGTTCACACTGCCCACGTTGCGTTACATGTAACGCTGCACGTTCTTCAGAGTGTGCAGCATACTATAGCGTTACAGCGGCTTAAGCCGCGTTAGACTGTTTGCACATGCTCAGTAATGTTGGGGAGGAGCGGAGAGCGGCCAGGCACATGGCTAATTAATATTCACTGCACGTTGTGACGTGCAGTGTTTACTTCCTGGAGCGGCCGCTCTGTGCGGCGATTGGCTGGCGGGACCACATGATGCCGCATGCGTCCAAGAGTACGCATCACGGACGCCAGAGTGAGCTACACAACGCGGCTCACTCTGACGTCCACATCGAAGAGCACCAGGCCTTGCGTTAGGAGCGCGTTATGCGACCTTAACGTAGCACCTAACGCAACGTCTTGGTGTGCAAGTAGCCTTAATTAGTATTGTAAAAAATAATTGTATTCATTATATTTCCATTATGTAATTCTCACTACAGTTCCTCTTTATCCCTTTAGCAGCCAATTTATTTAGAGGCTTGCAAGTGCTCCGGACCAATTTTTTTATATTGGCACATTTTTGTTATATTTCCTTGCTAATATTTTGTACTGCTGTAATGTGTATTTATGGCCACTTGTCAATAGGGGGCAGTGTGAGACAACAGAGGACTACTTTTAGTTACTATGTTTTCTGCTAGCAGAGAGACATAAAAGCATTCCAAATATTTACAGCACAACGAGTTCTACCGGCTGAGGTCAAAAGCAGTGCACTTATCTCAAACAAGACCATTCTTTTGAAGCTGCTAGTGATTTAAGCCCATACCCACGCTGGTTTGCACTTGGCTGTGGCGGCAAATATAGCGTGTGTACAGCGGCAGCATGACAAGCTGTGCATGATGCCATTGTTCAACGCTCTTAGTCCCTCTGCTCCCCCCACATAGCAACATACACGTCATTAGCCAGAGGCTAATGACATATATGTATAATGTCGTGGGTGTTCTGTCACCCACCAGTGAATGAAACCTGATCCCTTGGGCGTAAGAGCTCTGCAGGATATATTTAGGTGAGTATGTAGCCTTTCAGAAAAAAAATTGTATTAGTTGCTGAATAGCCATCCTCATCCATCAGTCACATGCCAAAAAGAATGATCCAATTTTAATTTTATTGGATAGTAATCGCTTCCTAAATGACATGCTCACTCTTAATCGATATCACTCGATCCTTCATCCTTCAATATGATGGTATCCTAATGTACTCATTTAGTTTTTAGAACATTTTAAGCTTAATTTTTAATGGTAAAGGAATGTTCCATTATACTTCGTTCCTACAGCCATCAGTAACATGTCTACTTACCACCATCAAAGTGGTGCGCAGAAACGTAAAAGGAGAAAGGAAACCAGCGAGAAATCACAAAAAAACCCCAAAATTACCACTTTTTTTACTGCTCCCGGTGCTGGTGAAAGCTCTAAGGCAACTTCACCCATTAAAAGTGTTGTGGAAGCATGCCCAGAAACTCTTTGCTCCCCAGGTAGTGTAGTGCAGGAGTCTGAAACAAGTGATGATATTCTGGCAGAGCCAAGATCTTTGAATGTTGGCGGTCCTGCAAGAGAAAATGTGGAACAATGTGAAGCTGAACCAGAGCTAAGTACATCTTTAGATGTTGGCAGCCCTGCAAGGGAAAATGTGGAACTAAGCGAAGCTGAATCACACAGGTCAGGTGAACTGGAATTGGTGGCTAGTGATGTAATTGATCTGACTACCATTGCTGCAGAGAAATACATCACAGACAGAGCTAACTTCCCAATAACAATAACAGATGCTCGTGTGAAGAGATTTATCATTTCTCATGGTCCTTGCAAACCTACGGGACCGTTTCCAAGAGATAACGATGATGAGAAAAGATGTTTTTCTGTGAGCTACTACGAAAAAACAACAAAGACAGGGCTAAAAATTCCAGTAACCTGGCTTTGTTACTCACCCAAACTAAATTCTGTTTATTGTGAGCCATGCTGGCTTTTTGGGGACCGTAAAAAACTGGGACTTGAACCGGCTTGGGCCAAAGGTATTCAAATATGGAGAGGTCTGTCTAAAAAAATCAGTGTGCATGAATCGTCCCAAACTCATATTGATGCATGTGTTGTTTATGATCACTGGCGAAGGGAGGGAACCATTGATGAGGAGCAGGAAAAACAAATTCGAAAGGAGAAAGGTTTTTGGAGAGAGGTTTTAAAACGAATAATTAATGTCACTCTGACTATGGCAATGGGGAACATTGCTTTTCGAGGCCATCGTGAAAAAATTGGCCAACTAAATAGTGGAAATTTTCTAGCGATTATCGAACTGTTAGCAGAGTATGACCCCATACTTAAACAACTGCTACAGTTACCACAGGGTACCATAAAATACCTCAGCCCAAAAATACAAAATGAAATAATAGAAATACTTTCTAAACAGGTGGTGAATGTAATTGTCTCTGAAGTACAGCAGGCTCAATTTTACTCATTAATAATTGACACTACTCAAGACATCTCTAAAGTGGATCAGATGAGCCAAGTCATTCGCTATGTGACAATTAAGAGAGATGTTAGTATGAGAGCAATCAAAGTTGACATCCAAGAGGCTTTTCTGGGATTTCATGTGGTAGAAGATCAGTCTGCTGCTGGGATAGAACAAGAAATTTTGGCATGCATTGCGGAAAAGGGCCTTTCTTTAGATAAATGCCGTGGCCAAGGTTATGATGGAGCTGCTACAATGAGTGGGGTCTATTCTGGGGTTCAGGCCCGAATTCTAGAGAGGCAGGAGAATGCACTTTACGTTCATTGTGCTGCTCATAACCTAAATTTAGTCCTCCAGGATGCTGTGTCTGATATAGCAGAAATCTCAAATTTCATGGCAACACTACAGCAGGTGTATTCCTTTTTTGGGGATAGTGGAAAGCGTTGGCAAATCCTTTCTAGTTTTACTTCTGAATCTTCAGTAACACTGAAAAAACTATGCCCCACGCGTTGGTCTTCTCGATTTGATTCCCTACTTGCATTACGTTTTCGATATGTGGATGTGTTGAAGGCATTATCAAAAATAATCCTTGTGTCATCCAAAAAAAATGAAAGAGAGGAGGCAATGAAGATTAAAACAAAATTGGAGTCCTTCCATTTCATCTTTCTCATTGTACTGCAGTCAAAGATTCTCAGTATTGTAAATTCTCTCTCCAAAGTACTCCAGTCTGAGAGCATGGATTTGTCCAGAGCTGCTCAGTTAATTAAAACTGCAATTGAAGAGGTGTCCCAGTTCAGAAATAATTTTGACGAAGCCAAAAAAAATGCTGTCTCGCTGGCACAGAACTGGAATATTTCCCCAAAGTTTGAAGCAAAGCGAGTTCACTTAGTCAAAAGGCATTTTGATGAGCTCTGTGTTGATGAACGTTTAAAAGACCCAGAAGAACGGTTCAAAGTCTCTGTTTTTTATAAGTGCTTAGACACAGTTACCGGCCAGCTCTCCAATAGATTTCAGGGACTGAATGAAGTTGTTGATCGCTTTTCTATTATTCAGCCCGCTGTTATGTCATCAGTGTCAGATGAAGACTTATATAAAGGTGCAGAAAAATTGCACAACAAGTATGCCAGCGATTTGTCTTCCTCTTTTCCTGGCCAGCTTCTGAGCTTCAGGTCAGCACTTAACGCTGATATACAGAAAGTATGTTCTGTGAAGGACCTAACACACTTGCTTTTGGTTGAAAACAGTGCCCTAGCATCCACATTGCCAGATGTCTGCATAGCCTTCCTTTTGTTCTTAACATTACCTGTGACAGTAGCATCGGCAGAAAGGTCCTTTTCCAAATTGAAGCTAATTAAAAGCTATTTGAGAAGCACAATGTCTGAGCAAAGACTTTCTGGGCTTGCGGTCCTAAGCATTGAAAATGCACGAGCAAAGATGTTAAACCTTGACAGCATTGTGGAGACCTTTGCAGATGTGAAAGCACGCAAACGTGTGTTCTAATAGTGTTCTGAGTGAGTATACTGGTTTGAAGTTGGAGTTCAAAGATTTCTCCAGCTTCTTTGTTCAGTTGGCATAGCCCCGTTGGCATAGCCAGTTTTTTTTGCCATTCATTCTGGAATGGGCAAATCACTATGGAATTCAGGAGCCAGTGTGTCCAAACCAGGACCCAAAAGGAAATTTTTAATTACAAGATTCATTGAAAACTTGTTAAACTGACACCTGTAATTTTTTTATAGCTTATTGGCTACCTGACTTCTGGTATTTGTCCAGCCTAGCTACAGTTGGCATAGCCCCGTTGGCATAGCCAGTTCACTCTTTTCCAGCCTAGCTACAGTTGGCATAGCCCCGTTGGCATAGCCAGTTCACTCTTTTCCAGCCTAGATACAGTTGGCATAGCCCCGTTGGCATAGCCAGTTTACTCTTTCCAGCCTTGCTACAGTTGGCATAGCCCCGTTGGCATAGCCACTTCACTCTTTGGCCTTTCTTCCATGGATGGATAAATTGCTAAGGAATTCAAGAGCCAGTTGGTCCAAACCAGGGGCTAATGGGAATTTTTTACTGGCCATGATAATTGGGAACCAATTTAAGGTTAAGTGCCAGCTTTTTTTTTCTTTCTCCTCAAGCTCATTGGCTACCTGATTTCTGCAATTTGTCCAGCCTAGCTTCAGTTGGCAGAGCCCTGTTGGCATAGCCAGTTTGTTCAACACACCTGTTACAGCATTGCAAAACAGAAAAACAGGCAAATGTTGAAAGCGTTTATTTTAATATTCCTTCTACATGTATCCTGCAATGCTTACAGCTAACCCAGAAAATAAGCAACTAACCTCTTTACGTATGTTCCAAGACACAGCTAAATTGACAAAACATCAGTTATAATACACTGATAAGACAGGAACTTATTTTACCAATCTAAAAGTGTAATAGTGCTGTAAGTCATGAATATTGTACACTGATTTTGCTGAAAGTGGCAAGTACAAGAAAATACTCAGCATTGTGATAGTGCTTATTCACAGCCAGATGTCACATGTGGCACAACTGGTCCTTCCCTGGCTACCTAGTGTGCTAACAGTGGCTGAACATCTTTTCTGAACCTGTTCAACATTTGCCTGCAATTTTGCTTCCACTATTTGAGTTCTATAAACTGATAGCCACTGAAGATATTTTTCTTTCTTTTTTTTTTGACTGTCCACAGCTTACTGTTTTTTTTCCCCCTATTTACTAAAGATATATTATGTGTAAGCAGCCAGCATCCCTGTACCAGAAAACTGGCGTAATTGTAATAATTGTGGATTATTTAAAATATTTTTCCACACAGTGAAATGGAAACCCCCTTATTTTCAACTGGAGATTAAAGCACTTGTCCATCTATAGCCAGGTGACTCCAAGCTGTTAAAGAGCAAATAAACTCTACATGGACTTAATGTGCATGGTGTTAGCTGTGTTAGTCAAAAAGAAAGAGAAAAAAAATTAAAAGGAATGTACTAATGCATTTTTTTTAAATCTAGGTTTTTCTGTTTTAAAAGCATTTCTACTGTTCAGCCTGTGTTATATATTGGTTTTTGGATGTTCATTCGTTGAGGCTTGATGTTGGATACGGTTAAAGACTTCAGATTTCAAGTGTAAGTGAAAAGAGTAAGTATGAATAAAGAAATATAGAGTAGAATTGTCTGATTAGACTATTGGTTAATTTTTTTTACCTCTTTTTTTTTTAAAAAAAGTGGTGGGACCTGTTCTCCAATGAAGATAGAAACTGGAGTTTCACCACTACATTTAAGATTTCTGGATTGATGAAGACTTGCAGGTAAGTCTAAACTTTTCTTTTCTGCACTATACACTGTCATTTTAGATACTTTATTGTTTTTATTTTGTCTTTCTGTTTTCCAGAGCTGCCACTATCATCCTGTGGATTTTATTTTTTTACCTTGTGCTCCTGGTTGACATTTCAATAGGACAGTACTCTTATCTTACATCAAATATTGTGGAAGTGGTTGTTATGGAAAACAGTAAATACACGGTCTTTATATAGTGCATAAAGTATATTCACTGATGTTTATACACAGAGGACACTGGAAGCACCTGATTTGATTGTACAATTTTTGTAAATATAGGTTTTATCATTGTGATATGTGTTGATCTTTTAAAACGTTTTTGTATATGCCACAATAAAAAGATGAAAAAAATCATAGCTTTTTTTTATTTTTTATTGTGTGGGGGGGAGGGGTGGTTGAAAGGTGGTGGTTGGGGGGGGGGGGCGGGGGGGGGGACGTGAAAGGTGGGGGGGGCCCCATCCAAAATTTTGCAGGGGGGCCCAGTGGTTTCAAGTTACGCCCCTGCTTGCATTTATTTTTATTTATAAACATCCATGTATTGCTTGCATGTCAGCGACAGTAATGATAATAGGAACCTTTTAAGCTTATCTAAGGTTAATACAGCTGTATGTACTATTCTTCTAGCATACTGTTAACCGCAGATGCTAGCGTGTGTTTCTGATGTATTATGATGCTATATAAAAAACTTGTTTATGTTTCATATGGATTGAACAGGGTGCTATTTTACTACTCAGCGAGTATTTTAACATATGATATGATTTTGCCAGGAAAGTATTAGACAATGAGGGTGTAGTAATCTTATATGATGTAAGGTAATATTTAAGTGACAACAATATAAATTAGTAGAAAAAGGTGTGGATAACTTAGCCGTGCAGAGTTATGTTTTATGAGTAAATTGCTGTAAACAAATATTTTATTTTAGGTTATCTGTTTTATTGACCTGAGGAAGCGGGCTGAGTCCCGTGAAACGCGTTGTCTACAGTATAACCGTTATTTTATTAAAGACTCTTTTTTCTACCCACGTGAGTCTTCTTTGGAGGTAAGAGACCTCCGCATCATACCATATATTTTTTATTTATGTTTTTATTTTATTTAATTTATGAGTAAAATTATCTAGCTGTTGTCACAACACACTTTTGGGCGCCTCCACCAACATGCTTCACTTGCTGAAAGGTACTCTCTCAGCCAATCAGAGAGGTTTCAATGAAAGCAACTGAGGTCCACTGAGGGGGCAGCTAAATAAACAAAGGTTGATGAGTCTCTTTTGATCCTGACCTCTTGCGGGAAAACATGATTTTGTTGCTATATGCAAGATAGTTTAATTTCGTCTGTAAAGTGAGTGACTATTCTTTGAGTTTGAGTTAGTGACATGACATAGTCATGTCACTAACTGTCTCAGAAGAGCCTTCAATATGCACGCTTTAACTCTGAAACTTATTTTCCCTAATTATACACACACCAACTTGCAAAATGTTTAATATCCTTTTTACAGCCATTATCCTGTCAGCCCCACTACTTAAAATACCTACATCACCCCTCCAGCTGCCAGCAATGACATCTACATTGCTCCCTCTCTCCTACCATCCTCTCTTCTCTCTACTCATGAACTATTCTTATTTCTCAAATCACACATTCCTTCCTCCACATCTCTTAAACAGCCCTCTGTCACATACAAATCACATCCTCACCTCTCTCATCTCTGCCTACTACTTCTACTTGCTGCTGGCGACATATCACCCAATCCAGGACCCTCTCCTAGACCGCACTGCACTCTGGTAAATACCACATCCCGCACTGACCATCCTCACTCCTCCACGCACATTAACCGATGTAACCTGATCACCATTCCTTGCCTTCCCAGCTCTCCCCTTCCCATATTTGGGGCCCTCTGGAATGCAGTCAGTAAACTAGCCCATGTCCATGATCTGTTCATCACTAATGCTTACACCTTCCTGGGGCTCACTGAGACATGGCTAACCCCATCTGATACTGTGTCTCCAGCTGCCCTTTCATACGGTGGCCTCAAGTTTAGCCACACACCTAGATCGGGTGACAAACATGGGGGTGGGGTGGGAATTCTTCTTTCCGAACACTGCTCCTTTACACCTCTTGCACCTGCACCTTCTCTGGCTTTCTCTTCTTTTGAGGCTCATGCTGTCCGCATCTGCTCCCCTCACCACTTCCAGGTTGCTGTCATCTACCGGCCTCCTGGACCAGCCTCCACCTTCATTGACCACTTTTCAACATACCCTACTTCTCCAGACCCTCTCAACACTGGGAATCAAGGGCCTAGCACACTCCTGGCTCAACTCTTACCTGTCTGGACGTTCTTTCATGGTCTTCTATGCCAATACCAACTCCTCTCCACGCCCACTGTTTGTGGGAGTACCACAAGGGTCAGTCCTTGGACCCCTCCTCTTTTCCATTTACACCCATGGCTTGGGACAGATAATAAGCTCTTTTGGGTTTCAATATCACCTCTATGCTGATGACACCCAAATTTATTGTTCTGCCCCAGACCTCTCCACACTACTATCAAAAATCCCCGAATGTCTATCTGCTGTATCTACATTTATGTCATCCCGCTTCCTTAAACTCAATATGAGCAAAACGGAGATTGTGATATTTCCACCTTCGCTCTCTGTTCCACCTCCCATTGTCACAATCAATGTAGATAACACCCCAATAGCATCAACCCCCAAAGCTCGTTGCCTAGGGGTAACTCTGGACTCTGAGCTCTCCTTTAAACCACATATTAACACTTTAACTACCTCCTGCTACTTCCATCTCAAAAACATTTCCAGAATCTGTCCCTTCCTTTCACAAGAAGCAACTAAAATGCTTGTGCATGCCCTAATCATCTCCCGTCTTGACTACTGCTACCAAAAAGCAGACTGGCACCTCTCCAATCCCTACTAAACTCTGCGGCCCGTCTCATCCACCTCTCTTCTAGATCCTCTGAGGCAGCCCCTCTCTGCCAATTCCTCCATTGGCTACCAGTTTCCCAAAGGATCCAGTTTAAACTTCTCACACTTGCATACAAAGCTCTACACAAGCTATCGCCTCCATATATTTCCTCTTTAATCTCCAGATACCTCCCCGCCCGGACCCTCCGTTCCTCACAGGAGACCCTTTTGTCCTCCAGCCTAGTCACCTCCTCTCACTCTCGCATCCAAGACTTCTCACGGGCTGTCCCTCTCCTTTGGATCTCCCTCCCTCAGCCGGTTCGTCATGCCACGAGTCTGGAAACCTTTAAACGTACTCTGAAAACACACTTGTTCAGACAAGCCTATAATTTGCTATAGGCAGCACTGAAGGCACACTGGCTCACCCACTAATCCTTGTGTTTCCTTCCCTTTTGTTTCCTCCCCACTACCCTCTAGATTGTAAGCCCGCAAGGGCAGGGACCTCCTCCTAGTGTTTCTCATACTGCTGTTATTTTAACATATGCACATGTACCAACTACATATCAACTATGTATGTATCTGTATGTATTCTATTCAATGTCATGACTGTACAGTGTCTTGTATTTCTTATGTATATTTGTTCCCCATTATTTGTTTGTACTATGTACAGCGCTACGGAAGATGCTGGCGCTATATAAATAAAAAATAATAATAATAATAATAATAATTTCAATCATAGTCATTGTCTAACATACACTTATAATCAAAATGGAAGCTCAATCCAGTGTACTTAATCAAAAATCTTTATTGCAGATTTGGACATGAAAATTGCACACAACCCAAACTACAACCACCCTAAACCATACCCTGGTTTGGATAGAGTGCTCTATCTTGTAATCACCCCTACTTCAGACAAAGTACAAAAACCTAACTTGAGGCCTGGAACCCACTAGGAGCACTTTTCTGAGCGCTTTGTGATTTGAAAAGCCCCTGCTAATGTAATGCTATGGGTGTGATCCCACTTAAAGGATACCCGAAGTGACATGTGACATGATGAGATAGACTTGTGTATGTACAGTGCCTAGCACACAAATAACTATACTATGTTCCTTTTTTTCTTTCTCTGTATGAAAGAGTTAAATATTAGGTATGTAAGTGGCTGACTCAGTCCTAACTAATAAGAAATTCCCCTTTTTATCTCTTTCTTGCTCTCAGAAGCCATTTTCTGCTAGGAAAGTGGTTTATAGTTGGAATTTCTTATTAGTGAGGGTCACACTGTAGTCACTTCCTGTCAGTGAGTCAGGGCTGAGTCAGCCACTTACATACCTGATATTTAACTCTTTCAGACAGAGAAAGAAAAAAAGGATCACAGCATAGTTATTTGTATGCTAGGCACTGTAAATACACATGTCTATCTCATCATGTCACATGTCACTTCGGGTATCCTTTAAGTGAAGTGATTTTATAAAAATCCCCATAGCCTTACTTTAGCAACAGCTTTTTCAAATTACTAGCACTTACAAAAAGCTGCTAGTGGGTTTGAGCCCTCATACGGTATGCTAATGCACCATTCTTCTACTGTACCACTATCAATCCTGTTGTTCCAAAACCAATTCTGGGTACTGTCCACCAGGTTACAGATATGGCTCAATGGCTCAACTGCTGGGACACTAAGTCCATCCAATATAATCAAAGGCTATATCAGTCACAGAAGCAGCCTGCATCATTGACAGACAGAAAAAAAATTATACTTACCCTTTGCCTCTAACTCACACTAACTAATTTCTCTCCTACTAATCTCAGTATTTACGCGGTCATTATTTTATTGGATGGGAGAAGCATTGTGGCCAGATGGTAAGGACCAACCAACGGCTGTGACGTGGGGTTCCAGACACAGAAGGGAAAGTGCATGCTGCTGGGTCAGGTGAGGGATTCCCTGAGCTGTCCACATGGGATAATATGATTTCTCTGCTACTAAAGGCTATGTGTAATGTGGCAATACCACTGCTGTTACAGTGAATGGACAATACATAAGTGCCCACATACCTATCATATAACCTCTTCTCTGACTGTGTAACACTGCACTCAAGCCTTTCTACTTATGTACACCCCACTCTATGCTTACATGAAGGGTACACACTTTATGAAATACAGTTATACAAATAACTAGGTATTTTTCATCCTGAGATGAAATTAACCCATATTTTATACTAGGTGGGGGGAGGTGCCAATCTACTAGTCGATCGCGAAAGACTGCTTGGTAGATGTTAATCGTGCATGCCTATGAGGAAGCCAAAGTCATGCTGGACGCTGAGCGACAAAACCGCCGAAGTGGAGCGAGTGGGCAGATGTGATCACTCACCTGTCAGTGCCGCTGGGATCCTCCTATAACTCTACTGTTCACAATCTTATCTCTATGAGGCCCTCTAGTGGTGTCTCTAATTGCATGCGCCGCTGGAGGGGTCACAGAAATTAGGCTGTGGATGGTAGAACTGAAAAAGGAATCCTGGCTATTCTGGTGAGGGAATATGTGGCAGCCTATGCTGGGGTGGGGGCAGCAAATACTGGGGGCACATCTGGCTGTCTACAATGGGAAGTGTGTGTGTGTATGTGGGGGGGGGGGGGTTAAAGGGCTACCTCTGCGAAGGGGAGGTAGGAAGATCTCTCTCCCCATGTAATTTTTAAAGTAGATCATTGGCCGAAAAAGTGTTGGCACACCTGTTTTATACAATATTTTTTTGTATATCATCTTAAACATACCACTTATTTTGTTTTTTCACGAAGTGCAAGTTGAAGATCTTGAAATCTTTCTGGAGATGTTCTAGCAAATTATTCTCTAGCATTTACAGACTAATGGTTTATTGATAGTCCTACTACTAACCATTAAACACATATGCTGCTATACTTCTGTTAAAGTAAGACAGTGGAACATTTTACATCCTACAGAGGGAGGTCAAAGTCAGAAAGTAATGTATCAGCATAGTTTGTGCACCCTCTGTGTGCAGAATGTATCTACAGATAATATTGTTGTTTCTTCTGATCCCTCAATTACATAGCATTAAAAAAGCAGCATGAAGATAAATTATATGTTAGAAGGTGACTAGGGGAACACAGTAACCAAAAGGCTTAAAGGAATGATTACTGTGCATCTTTATTTCTTATGTGAATTTTACTGAGTAAAATAAATCCCGCAATTTACTTTTTTCTTTGTCTGTTCGAATAGAAATAAAATGCCCTTGTTGCTGAACTGCAGTTAACATGATTACAGTGATTTCTATACTAAATACCAAAATGTGTAAGTATCCTTACTGCTTGTGTAGAAGATTGATGATGTGCGCCGGTAGCTTCAAACCCTTGCCAATGTGCAGCAAGGCTGGAAAAGGTCTTTGCATATTTTGAAAACTTAGTTATGTGTTAATTGGATATTGCTGGTAGCCACTGCTGTGTTGCTACAGGAAAGAGGTGAAGAGTAGACCTGATCAGTGAGTTGCTAATAATTTTGAGTACAAGCAAGCAATTTTAATTTGATGCCAATTTTGTTAATTTACGCAAATTTCTCATGAAATACTGATCATTTTACCGCATTACACAACTCGATTCAGCAGAAATCTGGTAAAAAATAATTTGCAATGCTTCTGCAACCACTAACTTTGTAGCACTAGATTTAGTACAAAGCTATGAGTTATCACCATTCACAGCTCCTGCCGCTGCTTATTTGATAAGCAGAATGTCCTTTACCAATTGATACACAATCATCAGTCAAAGTACATCAAAAAGGCCCTTGATTTTCCTTTGGGGTTTTTTTGTTGTTTTTTTTTTAATTAAACATTTAGGCCCCTATTCAATTACCTTTTCTTCCAGGAGATAATTTACCATGTTATCTACAAAATAATTTTTCAGCCTTTAACAACTGAACATGTACTTAAGTTTTTTTGTTTTTTTTTAATATTTTCTTGCTTGCTGGGGGCTTAAAAGGTATTTCATTGATGAGGTGTGAAAATATCTGTGAGAAAATTCAGAAGAAAAGTTAATTGAATAGGAGCTCTAGTCTAATACAAGAACCAGATTGCCTGTGGCCACCAGTTGCCATATATTGTCACATTAATTAGTAGCAGTACTGGGTCGCAACAAAAGACAATTGCATACAGCATACAAATAAAAGCAAATAACAGTCCTCACAGGCAATCAGTTTCCTCCATTCAAGTGGATAGAAGTGAGCATAAGCAGTTTAGGTTAGTAATAGAACTGAGGAAGCACTCAAAGCTCAGCTGAATGATACTGTTGGCACTGTATATTTGGCCTGAGGAAGTGGCCATATGTACCCATGAATTAAAGTTGGCTTTATTCTATTTTTAGGATCCCAAGGTGAGACACCTCACCTTTTTCATTTTATTGTTTTTAACATTTGTATTATGTCTAGAGCTGGACTCCTTCCTCTAGTTATTTAACTGGCTGTCAAGCACCCTCCATCAGTGACAAAAATCCACTGCCCTTTTACATTGGTATATATTTGATGTTGGTATTACAACAATTTATGGATAATTAAACACTTTAAGACTGAGGTCATTTCCTAGCTTAGAAACAAGAGCAATTAAAAAAAAATTGCAGTACTGTATTTATAACAATTACGTAATTATGCATTATAACTTTTTTGATTGCTCTGTGTAGCATCGCAAAAGTCTCACTGCTTTTTTGAGCAAGGCATTGTTTTGGACCTCTGGATACCAGGGAATACTGTATGGTGGAGGGAGAAGGAAACCCTAGGCACCAGGGAATGCTATATAGAGGAGGGAGCGGTTCTACTAGACTACCAGAGAAGTGGGACGGGGATGTTAAAAGTAGCAGCCTGGGTTTATACTCTAGGTTTATACTCGAGTCAAACAACTTTTCAGGTGTCTGAAGGAAAAAATAAGTACCTCAGTTTATACTTGGGTTTGTTTATATTTGAGTATCTATGGTATGTTTCCTAGAGATACGTTTAAAAATATCCTACAATTTAAAACTAGGACAATTGTACTGCACTGGATATTAAAAAAACAGTCCTTTATTTAAAGAACTTATAGGAAGCTATGATTGTCAATCGTTTATAGGTCTGAAAAATATTAGCCCTTTTTATCATTGTAGCTTCATGCTCTGAATCTACATAAAGATTCTACATAAAGATTTTTATTTATGCCCATTGCTGTGCAGTTGTCCCTGTTTCCAATTGCATCGAGACCAGTAGCAACCTTATCCTGCACCGTCAGATTATACTACCATGCTGCTGTCACTGCACTAAAGAGAGGGTTAAGCTGCTCTCACCTTGTTATTCTCCTGTTCCTGCTCATTTCTGGAATATTTGACATGTGGGTGTTCTGCATGTTATAGACTAACTATGCTTATGTCTATTGCCATAGATACCAATTTCATTACCAATTTTAAAAATATCACTATAAATACTGCCAAATGTACTTTCCTCTGCTAGACACTTAAATGCATTTATCAATAAAGCTGCCGGATGTGTAAATGCATTTATCTATGAATGGTTTGTGGTATCAACATTTAATACAGATGTTTAACTTTTTTATTATGTTTTTTTATGTATTCACTTATTTATACCTTTACTAAATTATGTTTATGTCCTTCTTTTTTAATAAAGTAGTTTAAAAGCAATAGTGTATTCATTTACATACTGTCTCTTTTTGCTTTCAAGTGGGATTGTGAAAAGGATTGTGAAAAAAAAGGGCTGCATACCGCTTGCATGAGAGAAAATAATACATAATGGTTCACTCTCTGAAGCTATGCAAAACAGAAGTTTGCCTTCTTAAAACAAAAGGTGTTTGCTACTATTCAGGTTGGAGTGAACATATGTTAAAAACCTCTATATTAGGGCAGGGAACTCATGCTCCAGTCCTCAAGGGCCTAGATCCTCACCAGTGTTGGACTGGGAGGTGGAAAAACTGTGGAAATCCACCTGCTGGCCAAGCAGCAGTAACCCTATTACATAGAGAAGAGGGTGTATGCAGCGCTTCCAAATACAGAAGGCTGCACCTGAGTTGATTTAGCTGCAAAGAAGTGCAGAGCTCCAATGGACCATATTACACAACATGCATTCAAACAGGTACAGCAATGGAGGGCGTTAGCTTCAGCAAATAATGTGTGCACAAATCATTTCCTACTAGACCTCCCCCCGGTGTTAACGTGCCCCCTCTTCCACTTCCCCGAGGGGGCACGTCAACGCCGGGGGGAGGTCTAGTAGGAAATGATTTGTGCACACATTATTTGCTGAAGCTAACGCCCTCCATTGCTGTACCTGTTTGAATGCATGTTGTGTAATATGGTCCATTGGAGCTCTGCACTTCTTTGCAGCTAAATCAACTCAGGTGCAGCCTTCTGTATTTGGAAGCGCTGCCTACACCCTCTTCTCTATGTAAAATGTTCTAAGTATACTTGTGGTAGCCTAATCAAATTTTAGATTAGGGACTAGCACATAAATGTGCACTTAATTTGCATAATTTTGCATCTGATTTGGATTCAAGGCGTGTATTTAGCCCCTGGGGGTCTGTACACGCCCCTTGATGGTTTATAAGCCAGTTGCAGCCTGTGAGCGCTGTCATTTTTGTTTGTCTGTCTTGAAGAGCAGTAACCCTATGTTATCACTCCTAAAAGAAATCTGCAGCAAGTCTTTACTGTGAGCAGCAACACCTGATTACTGCTGCTTGGACAGCAAGTGATTTCCTCAGTTTTTCTAGCTCCCAGTCTGACACTGGTCCTCACACATTTTTGGCACAGCTCAAATTAACCACTTTACATTTCTGGGTTTTTACCCCTTTTTTTTTTCAATAATTTTTATTGAAGGATTTTGTTTAGTTTAACAGCAACATATTCAACATTTACATCAATAAGTCTTAATATTACATTATACATAACTGAATACACAGTTTAGTAAATGACAACTTATCTTAACCACTTCACCACTGAGGGGTTTTACCCCCTGACCACCAGTGCAATTTTCACCTTTCAGCGCTCCTTCCATTCATTCGTCTATAACTTTATTATTACTTATCCCAATGAAATGAACTATATCTTGTTTTTTTTGCCACCAATTAGGCTTTCTTTAGGTGGGACATTATGCCAAGAATTATTTTATTCTAAATGTGTTTTAATGGGGAAATAGGAAAAAATGTGGGAAAAAATTATTATTTTTCAGTTTTCGGCCATTATAGTTTTTAAATAAAGCATGCTACTGTAATTAAAACCCATGAGATGTATTAACCCATTTGTCCCGGTTATAAAACCATTTAAATTATGTCCCTATCACAATGTTTGGCGACAATATTTTATTTGGAAATAAAGGTGCATTTTTTTCAGTTTTGCATCCATCCCTAATTACAAGCCCGCAGTTTATAAAGTAACAGTGTTATACCCTCTTGACATAAATATTTAAAAAGTTCAGTCCCTAAGGTAACTATTTATGTTTTTTTTTTTATTGTATTTTTTTTTTTTTTAATTACAAAAAAAAAATAAAAATTGGGGAGTGTGGGAGGTAATGAGTTAATTTATTGTGTAAATGTAATGTTTGTATATGTAAAATGCTTTTAGGGTGTAGTTTACTATTTGGCCACAAGATGGCCACAGAGTGTTTGTTTACATGCGACCTGTAAGCGTCCGGAAGGACGCTTACAGGAAGCTGTAGGAGGCTGGGAGACTCACAATGATCTCGCTGTTTCTGAAAGAAGCAGCAGATCGTTGCGGGGGCTAGATCAACGAACGGGAATGGATTTTCCCGTTCATTGATCTCCGGGCGAGCGGGCGGCGGCGCGCACGAGCGGCGGGTGCGCGCGCACGAGCGGCGGGAGCGCGGACAGCGGCGGTAGCGCGGAAGGTACGGATTTCTCCGTCCCTGGTTTTTTAGGAGGGAAAAAAGGGGCGGAGAAATTCGTACCGCTGGGGGTAAAGTGGTTAATCTTGGTTTTTACCCCTAAAGATCCCTGGCACGTCAAAACAAAAGGGAACAAATCGAGAGCCCCAATAGTGTATTATTGATTGGTAAGTATATGAAAATGTACTCTCAAAGGTGGGTTGCCTCCAAAAGCAACCACTGTAAGAGCAGGTGGGGAGATGATCTTGTCCCCACTCAGGCTAAGAAGTCGCTCTCTGTGGAAAAGGCAACAGAGCAAGAAACACCCATCCACCAGGGTGGATATTCAATTATTTGATATATACAGAGGCGCCAATGAAGAATAAAATATGATAAAATCAGCTTAAAAAAGGGGCTTATTTGTGGACTTACCTTCCCACAAATGACACAACTTGATTTATCATAAAGAAAACATAACGGTTATTTCTTACTCCAATGCAATCTGCAACGCGTTTCGCGGATCGATCGCCCGCTACCTCAGGTAAAGTACAAGTAAGAAGAAACTGGGAGTATGCCAGGACATGTAAAAAAAAACAGAGGTGCTATTACACATCCTGGAATACATCCAGTTGCTCCTTGTACTTTGCCTGAGGAAGCGAGCGATCGACCCACGAAACACCTTGCAGATTGCATTGAAACAAGATGTTATTATTATTAATATTATTTAGTATTTATATAGCGCCGACATATTACGCAGCGCTGTACAGTGTATATATATATCTTGTCACTAACTGTCCCTCAAAGGAGCTCACAATCTAATCCCTACCATTGCCATATGTCTATATTATGTAGTGTAAGTACTGTAGTCTAGGGCCAATTTTAGAGGGAGCCAATTAACTTATCCATACGTTTTTGGAATGTGGGAGGAAACCGAAGTGCCCGGAGGAAACCCACGCAGACACAGAGAGAACATACAAACTCTTTGCAGATAGTGCCCTGGCTGGGATTCGAACCAGGGACCCAGCACTGCTAGGCGAGAGAGCTAACCACTACGCCACCGTGCTGCCCAAGATGTAAACGTTATGCTTTTTTATGATAAGACAAGTTATGTAATTTGTGGGGAGGTAAGTTCACCAATTAAAACCCCCCTCCCCCCCATTTTTAAGCTGATTTTATCATATTTTATTCTTCATTGGCGCCTCTGTACATTTCTAACAATTTTTGCATGTCAGCAGTCACTATTAATACAGCAATACATTTTGTATCACTTATGCCATCAAAGTGATACATGTATAGTTTTTTTAAGCACAATCCAGGCTTTCTTTTGGTAATATTTCTTTCAATATTTTTTAATTTTATAGGCATTATACAGGGGAAAGATAGGTGTAAATGCAGAAAATAGAGATTTTTTCTTTTATCACCCTTCCTAATTTTCTTTTACAATTTTCTATTAATTTTCAGCTGCATGATGACAAATATAAAATATTTTACATTTATTGGAGGAACCCCTCCCTTCCTTTCATATTGTCAGGACAGGATCTGGCAGACTGGTGGAGGAGATGAAAACAAAAACAAAACACAGGCTGCTACTCATGATGTCTCAGGGGAGGCGATCTCAGCTTGTGTGAGATTTCACATAGACGACGCCCCTGTGAGGGAAAGTAGCTGATGATAAACACACCCATGATCTAAAACCTCCTACTTAGCTCAGAAGTAAAGGCTGCCACCTGTATAACCCTAGTTATGAAAAGAGAAGGGTGAAAAGCATGCACTGAAATGCTCATAGGCTTGAAGGAGTGTTTATTTATCTTTGTATGTGTCTGAGTGGTGCAACTAAATATTTTGACTAAAAAAAATGTTTGGTTTGGGTCCGCTTTAAATGAAGTGTAGAGATCTCTATTTATTAAAGTCCATACCTACCCCCACTACCCTGCTTACCCAGCCTCACAAGTAACACAGTATATGTCTGAGGTTCAATAAAATCTATAAATACCTTAAAGCGGTATTGTCATCATAAAAATCAAATTTCAACAGCAACTGGTCTGAGTGTATTAAGTAATAAAGATGCTAATCCTGCATTCAAAACTTTTTCTGCTGTTATGGTTTGGAGTTATCACATACTTTAGGAGTACTGGCCCTAGTGCCAGACAGTGCCAAAGAGTTGAATGCTGGGAGTACTTTTGAATGCTGGGAGTTCTTTTTATCTATAATATATTCCTCCTCTTCCATTTATTTCCCTGCCTAGCTGATCACTTGTGTTTACAAGCAAGGCTGAGGTGACTCAGTGATTGGATGTGTAAATAAAAAAAAGACTCTGAGAGGAGGGCAGCTAATTAATACACAATGAGCAAGAGAGGGGAGGGGGGAAACAAGAGTCAGGGAGGATATGATGTCAGCATTAAGCTTGGCAAGATGGCCACTGCCTAGAGTAGGATTCTCTGCTTTTCCTTTATAAAATTCACAGGAATCATTACGTGGATAGCACAATACAAGTGTTATGTAAGTAGAACTAGTATTTATCTACTTACATATGTGTTTTTTATTTCTAGGTTAGCATGGGTGTCGCTTGTTTTTTAATGTCTGTAATATGCAGTGTGGTGACATGAATTGCACTGCTGCTCTCGCACTCCTCCCCTTATTGGCAGAAGTACAATGCCCGCTGGGAGAGGGTGGTGTAACTGAGCTGCCATTCACCACCTCTGCCAATAAGGATTCCAGGTGGGAAGCATGGCTGTGTGGCCACGCAATATTTCTTCCATTTAGATGAAGGGAGATGAGTGACATGGTCAACAAAGAGGCAGACTCTCAGAAAGCAGTATGAGGAAGCCTGCCTAGTGAAAGATCACACAGAGCAAGGTGGGTCTTACGGCCTTCTGCTTATCACAAAAAAGAAGGTATTAAGGAATTTTTTTTTAACCTTTGGACATGTTATATTGCATTACCAGGAGGTGAGTTGAGCAATATGGGCAGAAAATGGGAGACTGAAGAGGGACAAGAAGCCATCACAAAAAGCATGCAATTGTGAGAAGCATGAAAAAGTATACTCACTGATGAATAGTGATGATCGAAATCAGCTAATTACATTTATGCTAAATTTCACAGTTACGCCTATACGTAATTACAAATTGTTAATTCAATTGATTTTGTATAATCATTCTTAATTTCGCATGAATTTACACGTGATAAGAATTTAAAAAAAAAACTTGACATTTTTGAGAAAATCGATTGTAAAAATGCAAAGAAAAACGTTTTTTAAACTAAAAAAATTACAGTTTAAAAACCATTTTTTAGCTATTAACTGCTAAAGTCAGCACAAAACTATGCACAATTACAAATCATTACAATTACATATGAATTTAATTATGGCTTTCCCCGAAATTCCGCATTACGATGCGTAATTAAGCAAAGGCGTAATTTCTGCTCATCACTGCTGATGAAAACATCTAAGTTTACTAAAGTGTCCTATCATTAGATTACATCTATAATCATATAGCCCTCAAAGTTAAGTTTTATTTAAAATTATGGCCATCTCCCCTTACCACATTTTTTTTTTTATACAGAGTACTGCACATGCAGCTTAGTGCTGTCCTGCTTGTATATACTGAGCTTTACACTGCAATGCACTTGCACCTTGGTTAGATAAATTTCCCCGGCAAAGCCTGTAAATAAGGGGTGAAACATGTTGGACAGTTGATGTTGTGGTTTATGTAGTGGGGGGTCATTAAGATGGTAATCTAATGAACCTGGATATACTTCTGTGGTTTATAATTGGTGAGGAAACTACTAGTGTAAAATAATTATAACTCCTGTATATATGATCTGGGTGGGCTGTAACCCCCAATATAAATTTAAATTTAAGTTAAATTGATTTTAATTGCTTTAATCATGGAGGGTATGCCCTATAATAAATTATTTTATGACAGTAATTGGATTGGGGCTTATGAAGTAAAAATGTTCCTTATACTTAACACATTTGCTACTTGTCCTTGTCAGAGCTAGGTCTTGTTCTTCTTTGAATAGTGAATAGTGCCTTCTGATTGTGCATAGTATATTAAAGTACACCTATTCTCATCCTGGTTACTGTCCTTTGTTGGCAAGTGGTCAGCATGGGTGGCGCTACACTGGGGCATGCTGGGGCACTAACCTCCCCTGAGAATCACTGTGCCCCCCCTTCGAGTACCCCCCTCCCGCTCAGTAACTTACAGTTAACTGTTTATAGGCGCCTGCAGCGTACAATAAACAGGATAGGGTCTGTAAAAAACTCTCTATGTCAGCCCGAGTCTATGTAGGCATTAAGTAAACCAAGGGTCTTATCTATTTGCCATGAATACCTCACAATCCTTGCAAGATCTCTTGTAATTAGTGTATCTAGATCATACTTATATTTGCTAAATAAATCTTTCTTCTGATTGTATGTTCTAACATTGTCAGTCAACAGCAAGAGTCTGAAGAAGGCTTACAAGTTGAAAGCTTACTGGTTTTTCTTTTAAATTACCCAATAAACTAGAGCTTAGTCTCCAGAAATGCTTAGTTACTAACATAAGGGTCCAGGGCCCATATGCAATTCACTTTTTCACCTCAGTTTTCTCCTAGGTGATAATTCTAAACTTGTCAATAAAATGCATTTTAAGCCACCAGCAAGCAAGAAAATACTCCAAATAATCATAGTAGTACTTTCTCACCTACTTTTTAGTACTTTTTTAGTTGAAAAGTTCTGGAAAGATTTTTTAAATTGAAGATAAAACATTATCTCCTATGAGAAAACTCAGGTGTAAAAGTGAATTGCATATGGCCCATGTGATGATTCATTTTTTTCACCTGAGTTTTCTCCTAGGGGATATTTTTACAACTTGTCATAAAATGCCTTTTAAGTCACCAGCAAGCAAGAAAATACTCAAAATAAATTTGATAGTACTTTTTCACCAACTTTTGGATACTTTTTCAATTGTAAAATGCTGAAAATTTAGTTTACAGAGAAGATTAAAATTACTGTTTCTCCTAGGAGATAACACAGGTGAAAAAATAATTGCATATGGGCCAAGGAGTTACACACACTGGGGGACCTGAGTTTTCTCCAAGGAGATCATTTCCATTTTTTATTTTAGAATAACCTTTCAGCACTTTGCAGCCAAAAAAGTACCAGAAAGTAGGTGGAAAAGTACTATCAAAACTATTTTAAGCATTTTCTTGCTTGCTGGTGGTTTAAAGGGCTTTTTACTGACATGCTTGAAAATATCACTTAGGAGAAAACTCCGACTCATATGCAATTAACTTTTTCTCTTGAGTTATCTCCTAGGAGATAATTTTCATATTCAATTTAAAATAACTTTTACGCATTTTAAAATTGAAAAGTAACCAAAAGTTGGTAAAAAAAAAAAAACATCATCAAAATTATTCTGAGTATTTTCTTTCTTGCTGATGGTTTAAAAAAAAGGATTTTCTGACAAAGGCCCATATGCAATTACCTTTTTCCTCTGTATTTTCTCCTAGGTGATATTTTCACACATTGCCAAAAAATGCCTTTCAAGCCACCAGCAAGCAAGAAAATACTCAAAATTATTTTAATACTACTTTTTCAACTACTTTTTGGTACTTTTTGTATTGCAAAATTCTGAAAAGTTATCTTAACCACTTTACCCCCGGCGGTACGAATTTCTCCGTCCCTTTTTTCCCTCCTAAAAAACCAGGGACGGAGAAATCCATACCTTCCGCGCTCCCGCCGCTGTCCGCGCTACCGCCGCTCGTGCGCGCGCACCCGCCGCTCGTGCACGCCGCCGCCCGCTTGCCCGGAGATCAATGAACGGGAAAATCCATTCCCGTTCGTTGATCTAAGCCCCCGCAATGATCTGCTGCTTCTTTCAGAAACAGCGCGATCATTGTGAGTCTCCCAGCCTCCTACTGCTTCCTGTAAGCGTCCTTCCGGTCGCTTACAGGTCGCATGTAAACATACTCACTGTGGCCATCTTGTGTCCAAATAGTAAACTACACCCTAATGCATTTTACACATACAAATAAATTGTTTTACATAATAAATTAACTCATTACCTCCCACACTCCCCAATTTTTTTTTTTTTTGTAATTTAAAAAAAAAAATATATATATACAATAAAAAAAAAACATAAACAGTTACCTTAGGGACTGAACTTTTTAAATATTTATGTCAAGAGGGTATAACACTGTTACTTTATAAACTACGGGGTTGTAATTAGGAATGGATGCAAAACTGCAAAAAATGCACCTTTATTTCCAAATAAAATATTGGGGCCAAACATTGTGATAGGGACATAATTTAAACGGTTTTATAATCGGGAATAATGGGCAAATACATTTCATGGGTTTTAATTACAGTAGCATGCATTATTTAAAAACTATAATGGCCGAAAACTGAAAATAATAATTTTTTTCCCACATTTTTTCCTATTTTCCCCATTAAAACACATTTAGAATAAAATAATTCTTGGCATAATGTCCCACCTAAAGAAAGCCTAATTGGTGGCAGAAAAAACAAGATATAGTTCATTTCATTGCGATAAGTAATAATAAAGTTATAGACGAATGAATGGACGGAGCGCTGAAAGGTGAAAATTGCTCTGGTGGTCAGAGGGTAACACCCCTCAGTGGTGAAGTGGTTAAAGAAGCTTAAAAAAAATATCCTATGAGAAAACTCAGGAGAAAAAGTGAATTGCATATGGCCCTCAGTGTTTCTCTCCCTTCTTCACCCTCCTCTTGCTTGCAGAGTCATGAGACACGCTGGGGGCTGGAATGATTTGTCTGTAATCTTTTCACACAGGAAAAGCGTGCTAGCAGAGTAAAAATCAATCGGCTACTTGGCTAGTTTGCTAGCATGCTTTAGGCCTCTTTCACAGTGGGATGTTGCGTTTGATGTGACGTAAAGGTCGCATAACGTGCCCCTAATGCAACGCATTGAAAGACTATAACTTGGACGTTATAGTACATTCTTTAGCCCTGCGTTTGGTGCACCATTTTTGTCGCACAGTGATGGAACGAAAACAGCGCATGCGTTACATAAAAAAAAAAACATTACTGAGCATGTGCAACACACACAACGCAGCAGATTTATTGCTAAACGCACAGCATGCAGCACTTTCTAAATATTGCTACACGTTACACACAACGCAACGTGTGCACTGTGAATGTTGCACAGACTTAATATTGCTGTGCGTTAGTCCACGTTAAAACATTTTCTAACGTGCGACTTTACCGTTGCACTATGAAAGAGGCCTTAATCTTTATCACGTGAGTTACGGTAAGCAAAAAATATCTAAAGCTCGCCATACAAAAATTGATTTTGATTGCTCAAATGGGCCCCGCCAGCCAGCCATCGTGCCCTCTTTGTGCCCCCCCCCCCAAAATTAAAGCTGCAGCTGCCACTGCTGGTCAGTATGTTTATATGTAAAATGTAAGAATACTTATGCTTATGTTAAAGAACAAGAACACTATCCACTGACTGACTTGTGTGTTTAAACTGTTTCCTTTTCAGGGGCAAACACAGGATTTTTAAGGGAGGGATTCCTGAAAGGTCCAGAAGCAGTTACGTCCCAGAGTGACAGGCGGCTCCATACTGCTCATGCACAAAAGTGCGCTGGCGTATTACGGAGCTGCCTATCTTCGGAAAGCACTCAAGGACACAAGTGTTTCCGAGGGCTTCTGGAAGCGGCAAATTTGAATGGGGGACAGCTCTGGAACAACTCCCCGAGAGAGGAATGGAAGATAAAATTAAATTGGACAAGTCAGTGGAAGGTTAACGTGGGTATGCCACATAGTGACACAGAGCAAACATCAGCAATATGAAGCAGGGATAGTGACAGAGATGGGGGGAAACCCCATGTGACACAGAAAGTGAGAGGAAGCCACACAGTGTGACATGCTGTGACCCCTGGTGGTGTCACAGGAAGACAGTGACATTGGCCATGGGAAAGGAACAGCTACATGGAAGGGGAGACGTGAAAGAGATGGAGAGACAAACACATGGAGGAGGGGTAGTGACTCAGAGGGAGAGAGCCACATGGAGAGGAAGCCCATGACACACACACACACACACACACACAGGCAAGCAGACACATTTGGAAAGGGCAGAAAGATGAACACTAGGAGTTTGAATATATACTACAGAGCTTTCAAGTTAATAAAAGTTACTATTTAGCCAGCCAAACACATGTACAGTTAGGTTGGGAGATTAGCACAGGAACAGGCAATTCAGATCACTCCACAGAGGTGGTGAGCAGGCAGATACTTTGCTTTATGGAGGGGGAGGAGGGAGCTACATTCTAGCAGACGCTAGCCACTTTGCTGAGCAGCCCGTCCTGTGGAAACACACACTCTGCAGGAGATCATCTGACTTGCAGGCACAGATCCTCGGCAAGTGAGCTGAATGAACGATGAGTCATCACCTCTGATGACTCGCTCATACTTGCTGTGGGCACTGCTGCTTTGCTGGGTTTCCGACTGTGTGTAACACATGACTCTAAGCATCAGGTCAGGCATCACAGGGGGATTCTGGGTAACGGTAACCTCCCCCTCCTTACGCCACTGCTTTTCTCCTACAGATATGTATTTTAAACATTTGCACACACTTCACTGTTTGGTAATAATTCTCCTTTCATTCCTGCATCTCATATGAACACAAATGTAGGTTGTTATATTGATCATGAAATAAAACATTATTAAATTAAAATTTTACAAATGATTGCTGACAACTGATTGCCTCAGACCAGCTTCTTTTTAGAGGAGTGATTTAAAGGGACTCCAAGCGCCTCTCATGGGCATGCCTTTAAGACTCCGACCAGTACTGCAAATTACCTAAAGATGCATACCATTCTGTAGCTTGTGCTCTCCTCTTTCATTTGATGCCTGAATTGCCGTTCTATAGTTTTTGTTCGATTTCAATTTAAAAATCGCAGCTGCCATCTTGGCTATGTTATAACTTCCGGGTCACACCTGTCTTCTCTGTTAGAGAAATGCATCGCTGAATGAAGCAGGAAGAGGAAGTGACATGCATGGCCATTACAAGAGAGACTCCTCCAGAGGGGTCATAGCACGACTTTATTGGAAGTTGTCTATCTTAAAGGCATGCCCATGAGAAGTGCTTGGAGTCCCTTTAAAAACTGCTGGAAATCACATTACCTGATCATATTATTATTATCATTATTTAGTATTTATATAGCGCTGACATCTTCTTCTACTCTCGCTGTACAGAGTATATATCGTCTTGTCACTAACTGTCCCTCAGAGGGGCTCACAATCTAATCCCTACCATAGTCATATGTCTAGTGTAGTGTATGTATCGTAGTCTAGGGCCAATTTCGGGAAAGCCACTTAACCTATATGTATGTTTTTGGGGATGTGGGAGGAAACCGGAGTACCCAGAGGAAACCTACACAGACACAGGGAAAACGACTTGCAGATGTTGACCTGGCTGGGATATGAACCAGGGACCCAGCACTGCAAAGCGAGAGCGCTAACCACTACGCCACCGTGCTGCCCAATATTTAAGGATAGGTGTTGCGGTTACAATGCCAGAAAATAAAGGGCAGGCTAGAAAGACACAGCAGCTTTTAATTGCCATCATCTCCCGTCTCCTTGAAATGTTTGATATAGACAACTTTTAATTATAATGCTTGTTCAAGTAAATGTCATATGAGAATAACAGACATAATGCTGTCTTATGGCTGATAAGGAATAAAAAATTATTAATATAATGAAGTTCACAGACTCATCAAACTGTAGAAGAAGATTATGTTGTGCATCTCTTGTTAAGTGTTTCCCCTGTTAGCACAATAGCAATAAAAATGCTGTCCATGGCATTGAGCTAGCAGTGATGTTAAATATAAACTAAGTAAACCATAAAGAACGTCTAAATTGACTTAACACAAAATGAGATTTTAAGTCGTTTATCACTAACAGATTAATCTAAAACTCAAAATATACTAATAGATTAGACTAGAGCACCTTCTGAGTCTGCAGTAAGAAAGAGTGTAGCTGTTGGGATTAGGGTTAAGGTTCTTTTCCAGATATCAATAATTCAGCTCAGAATTAGGGATGGTCGGAAATGCCAATTTTTAATTCCAAGGAAATGCTTGTTTTCTGAAAAGTGCCTTCCCGACTCTGTGGATTTCTGTGGGAATCTGATTTTCCCATTTCTGCAGATTTCCGAAGGATAATGCTATTTTTTTTTGTCAATAAATTATAGAAATAAATCAAAACCTGAATCGCATTTCTGACTGGCAACCGTGGTAAACGTCTGCATTCTCTGATTGACCTAATCAATAAAGTTAGTTGTAAAAAAAATTTAAAAAAATATTTTTTGGGGGGAATCCGCTATTTGTTGTGGATATATGCTATTATGGGTAATCCGCATTTCAGATTGCCAACCCACGATACATTTCCACATTTTCTCATAATATTTCTGAGTCTTGTGATTGGCCTAAAAATTCTGCGATATTCTGACTTCCACACTCTCATTTTCGATTTCTGCAGCAGAAATCTGGTTTTCGATCGGAAATTGGAATTCCGCAAAATTTGAAAGTTTATCCCTTATCTTAAAATGCCTTATGCATGATATTATCACTGGGTGTATTAAACCATATTAATGTTTGTATGTAGTATTAAGGATGTGTATATATATATATGTATATAGATATATATATATTCCCCCTATTTATCTATTTATTAAATACATGTAGAGTATATCATGCAAAATGCTGGATGGGATGAAGCAATAGCTGGGATTAAGATTGCTGGAAGAAATATTATCAACAATCTCGTATGCACATTGTATGACTCTAATGGCAGAAACTGAAGAAGAATTAAGAAACCTCTTCATGGGGTTGAAAGAGGAGAGTGCAAAAGTTGGCCTAAGGCTCAAAATTAAAAAATATATATATAGATAGATCATTGCATCAAGACCCATGCCCTCCTGGCTTATAGAGGGGAGAAATGAAAGCAATATCAGACTTTGTGTTCTTGTGCTCAAAGATCATTGCAGACAGAGACTGCAGCCATGACATTAAGAAACGTTTAAATCAGAAAGCAATGACAAACCTGGACAGTGTAATAAAAAACAAACATGTCATCTTGTCAACAAAGGTTTGTATAGTCAAAGCCATGCTTTTTCCAGTAGAAGTACGGTTGTGAAAGTTGGACCATAAGCAAAGCTGAATATAAAAGAATCGACGCCCTTGAATTGTGGTGCTGGAGAAGTCTTTTGAGAGTTCCTTGGACTGCAAGAAAATTCAATCAGTCATTCCTTAAAGTAAAGGTCCAAGCAAAAAAAAAAAAATAAGATCCACTTACCTGGGGCTTCCTCCAGCCCGTGGCAGCCGTCCTGTGCCCACGCCACAGCTCCAGAGGCTCCCGGTCTTCTCCACTGCAGAACCTGACCTCGCCAGGTCGAGTTCCGGGTCGGCTTCTTCTGCGGCGCAGATCACGTGGTCCGTCCAACATCATCAGGAGGGTACTGTTTCCTTTAAGGAAATTAACCCTGACTGTTTATTGAAAGAATCAATGCTGAAGATGAAGCTGAAATACTTTGGACAGACATTGAGAAGGCAGGACTCATTGGAGAAGACGCTGATGCTGGGAAAGATCAAGGGCATTGTATAGTGGAAGCAACAAACATGAACTTGGAAAAACCTCAAAAGGCAGTAAAAAATAGAGAGGCCTGATGTGCTGTGATCCATGGGGTTGCAAAGAGTCATACATGACTGAACAAGTATTATGAATATTGCGTTGCAAACACTGCTATTCCAGCGCAGGAGACTTGGGCGCAGCCAGCGCCACCATAGGCCATAATAGGAATCACAGCTATAGCAGCGCACAGGGAGTAACTTCGACGCCGTCAGAAGACGGAGATGAAGTTACTTTTACAACACTATAATTCAGCCTACAGCAATTTCTGGAAGTTGAAATATTTCATTCCCCACTATCCATGGTGGCCTGGAGGGGGAATAGTATTTAACACAGCCGTGAACTTGTGCAGCAGCAGGATCAGCCATATACCGGCTGCAGGGCCAGATTTACAGCTCAGGAGCCTATAGGCACAGAAGTTTTGGCGCCCTAAGCCCCTCACCTCACTACAGGCCACACCACCAAGTCACACCCCCTTTTCTTATGCGGGAGAAGCAGAGAGATGGCTCTCCCTGCACTAGGCAATATAGGGGAATATAACAAATATATTCCCCTAGTGAATACCTAATATGTTCCTTGGCACAAGTAATTTGCCAAGAAATCACCCCAATAGGGGAAACAAAGAAACAAGATACTTAAACCACAACCCCCCTCCCCCTCCCCCCTTCAACAGGGAAATCAAAATGTAACAAAATACTCAAAACTTAAAGAGCAACTGTAGTTAGAAGCATATGGAGGTTACCACATTTATTTCCTTATAAGCAATACCAGTTGCCTTGTAGCACTGCTGCTCTATTTGGCTGCAGTAGTGTCTGAGTCACACCAGAAACAAGCATGCAGCTAATCTAGTCAGATCTGACAATAATGTCAGAAACACCTGATCTGCTGCATGCTTGTTCAGGGTGTATGGCTAAAATTATTAGAGGCAGAGGGTCAGCAGGATAGCCAGGCAACTGGTATTGCTTAAAAGAAAATAAATATGGCAGCCTCCATATCCCTCTCCTTACAGTTGTCCGTTAAGAATAAAAAACGAGATCAGATACATACCTCTGACAGGGAAGCCTTTGCATCCTAATGAGACTTCCCCGTCCTCCTTAGCAGAGGGAATCCAACGCCGACAGCCCCCAAAAATCAATAACAAGTGGCCAGTGCGTGCGGGCGCAATGGCGGCATCCCGCCCTAACTCAGGAAGATATAGCCAAACCTGTTCGGGTCCACTTTACTGTGTAGATGTGAGGGGACTGTGTCTGTGCACTAGAATGAACCCGATCGGGCTCAGCTATTTCTGACAGAGTCTGGGGGAAAGCCACTACTGTGCAATACTTACAAATGGACTTTTGAGGATGCCAGCACTGGATCCAGGAGGCTGAGGAGGACGGGAAGCCTCTATAGGATCCAGAGGCTTCCCCCTCCAGAGGTAAGTACCCCAGGTTCACTTTTTCCCCTTTAAAGTGTACCTGAGATGAGAAGCGTCTCAAGTTCCATACTTACATGGGGCTTCCTTAAGGCCGCTCGTCCCTCGCCATCTCTCTGGGTGGCTAAAGTCCCCAGCCACAGTCGGAGTCTACCAGTCCACACCTGTATCCAACTAGGGTGTAGCAATAGTCCAACTAGAAAAAAGACTGGGTCTCTACCTGGATTTTCAGGCTAATGGGCCAAATTTATTTTGCGAATAACACAGTGCTAGAGCACAACGTTTTGACCCGGCTGGTCTTTTTCAAGTGCTTACAGAATACTTGTGCAACAACCATATATATGAATACAATTAAAACACACCCATGCAAGGGCGGGCACATAGCTTAAAGAGACAATCCACATTATTAGTACTATCACAGGAAACATTTTAAATTGTATGCTTCATTCATGTCATTTGGTGCAAAAGTGCCAAGATCACTAATCCATCTGCTTTCTCTGCACAGCAGGGAGGTTTGGGGATCAACACCTTCACATGAAAACACTTTTTCCAGTATACACCACCTCAGGTCACCCACCACATGTCCACATTCATGGAAGTGGCGACCTACAGGAGACTCAAATTTATCCTTAGACTTCTCATTCTCCTCCTTTTTATAGGTCCTAATATTGCTCCTATGTTCGTTTATCCTTCTCCTCGCATCTCTTGTTGGCTGCCCTATGTAACCCATTCCGCAAGGACCTTTCAACAAATAAATAAAATTTGTCGTAGTGCAAGAAAAACTGCCTTTAATGCTAATCCTTGTCCCTTTTGTGGTATGCGTGGCATAATCACCCCGGATTATAGATGAACAATTTTGGCAACTCATGCATGGAAAAGTGCCTCTGCGGCGGGGAATAAACGTAGTGTTAACCTTTCAGGATTCTTTTAGATCAGCCCTGATTAACTGGTCCCTAACACTCTTTCCCTTCCTAAACACCATTTTGGGAGGGGAATGGAAAACTTTTGCCAGCAGGAGGTCAGTTTCCACCACTGACCAGGCTCCAAGCAGACATCCCCTGATGTCCGTAGCATGATTGTCATATATCAGTATAAACTGAAACCCATCTTGGAACTTCGTTTTGTTATCCTTTCTTTTTTTCAACTCACTTCTATCCAGTCTAGCTTCCTCTGCTGCCGTTCTTTCTGCATCCTCACGCTGGTACCCTCTTTCCACATAATTTGTCACCATTTTTTCTGATTGCATCAAATATTTCTCATCACTGGACGTGACTCTGTGGGCCCTGATAAGCTGACTTTTTGGAAGACCTCTATTAAGGGATGGGAGATGGCAGCTGCTTGCCAATAGTGCGTTGTTCCTATCCGTGTCCTTGCGGAAAAGGTCTGTTTCAAAACTGCCCCCCCCCCCCCCCCCGATCTCCACATCCACATCCAAGAAATGCAACCTAGTGGCATTATAGTCAAGGGTGAATTTTAATGTACCATGGCAGAGTGTGAGGTCATTGAAAAAATCAAGTAGGAGCTGCGCGGGTCCTGTCCAACAAAAAAACAGGTCATCAATATACCTGCAGAAACCCTTGCTGTACTTCAAAAACACATCATTGCTCAACATAAACTTGTCCTCAAACTCTGCCATGTATACATTTGCCAAACTTGGCGCATATGGGGCCCCCATGGGGACTCCTTCTACCTGCATGAAAAATTCTTGGCCACATCTGAAATAGTTCGACTTTAAGCAGAATTCCAGCAACATTATAGCAAACGTCATGCGATCCATATTAGCATTTTCCTTTTCCTCAAAAATAGATCTCACTGCAGCTACCCCCTCAGCATGAGGGGTATTAGTAATATAAACTCATGACATCTAAGCTCACCAAAAGTGTCACATTATCTGCAGTTAATTGTTCCAGGAATGAGAGAAAGTGCATTGTGTCCCTAAGACACCTAGAATTAGACCAAACTTCAGGCTGTAATACCGAATCTATAAACACTCCCAGAGGTTCTAGTAATGAATTAACTGCAGACAAAATCAGTCTGCCAGGTGCATGCATTAGATTTTTATGAACCTTGGGCAGTGTATATAGCACGGGGACAGTGTATACATCTTTCTTTAAGGCAATTTCCAGTTCACTGGAAATCAGCCCATCCTCGTAGGCCTGAGATAACAGTCCTTCAATCTCGTTCTTAATAATTAAAGAGGGATCACTCTGCAGCCTTTTGTAAATTGTAACATCATTCAATTGTCTTTCCAGTACAGACATATAGTCAACATTGGATTGACCACCAGAGCACCCCCTTTGTCAGCTTTCTTAAATATAACCGCTTGATTATTCCGCAAGTAAATGGCATGAATGAAGCATACAATTTAAAATGTTTCCTGTGATAGTACTAATAATGTGGTTTGTCTCTTTAAGCTATGTGCCCGCCCTTGCATGGGTGTGTTTTAATTTTATTCATATATATGGTTGTTGCACAAGTATTTTGTAAGCACTTGAAAAAGACCAGCCAGGTCGAAATGTTGTGCTCTAGCACTGTGTTATTCACAAAATAAATTTGGCCCATTGGCCTGAAAATACAGGTAGAGACCCAGTCTTTTTTCTAGTTGTCCAGTCCCCAGCAATTTAGCCAGAAATCCTGGCAGAGTTGTGCATGCACAGCCCGGCGAGCTCCCCGTCATGCTCCCGTCCCTGGGAGCAATCTGCGTCTACGAGCTGAATTGCCGGAGACCGGAGCCACCCAGGGAGACGGCGAGGGACAAGCGGCCTTAAGGGACAACTGTAGTTAGACGCATATGGAGGCTGACATATTATATATAGAGGAAAAAATGCCATTCAATGAATGCCTAGTTAGTCTTGAAAAAAATATATATTTAATTTAGGTGTCATAAGTAGGGATAACGTTATTGCTGATTAAATAGGGACATAGCTAAAATGTCAAAACAGCTCTGGTCCATAAAGGGGAAACAAGGTCTGGATGCAAAGTGGTTAAATGATATTCTTAAATAACATTGTACTTAACTTTAATTAATGATCATGCATCAATATTTTATATTATCTTAATTGAAAAGTACTTTGCAATGTGTCAACATCAAAATAATTGATATGTCAATTAAAGCGCTATCAGTGAATTAGACAGAATATAAATTATTATACATTGTGTAGATAGTACAGGTCAATGCTAAATAAAAATATCAGGGAGCTATTGTAATATAATGGAGAATTGATTTATTTTGCATAAGGAAGCATTTTGTGCATGCAAGAGGAAATGTTCATATTCCTGACATTTTTTCCTGATGGACTGGCCAAATTTTGCCACAAAATATTTTAGCACCATACTTTGTTTGCATAGACCCAGAAGAGTCTGGACAGAAAAAAATAGGCCGCAAATGTCACCATTATGGAAATCTAACAACTAGGGCTATTCAAAAGTGGATGTTTTGTAAGGTACTGATGTAGTTTTGCTGAAACTTTCCCAAGTTTGATCATAGTTTTTAAAATGACATTATTTTTGAATGATGGCTTAAGTTTGTCCCTACTTATTTCATATGTGAAAGGGGTCCAAGCTATGAGACACATCAAAATGTATTCTACAACCCATAATGATTAAAATGAGGTAACATACAGTATATGTAATTAGATAACAAACTGAATGCACAACACAGCAAGCCATTATTCTCAAGGTTTTTTTGCAGGCCATTTCTTTTTTTTTTTTGCACTAATTTTGGCTGTGCCATTCTTTATTTGCAGAGCCCCAGAAGAGTCAGGACATAAAAAAAGCCATAAAGGTCACCATTATGGAAAGCTAACAACCAGGACTATTCAAAAGTGGGTGTGGACCAATGCGGATCAGGAAGTCAGTCAGGGAGTTTCTTGCCACCTGGATTTGCATAGGGCCCAAAAATTGGGAAACCGTCCCCAAATAAAACACCCAAAGCTAATAACCCCAGCTCTACCTTAGTTTCACTAAAACAATACAAAAAAATCAGCAGTATCCCCCCCCCCCCCCCAAAAAAAAAATATCAGTAACATGATCAGCCTAGTCATATTTAATGGTTCAAATTACAATGTTTAAGTTACACTTTGCGATGTCAACCTCAAAATAATTGATTATTCAGTGAAAGTGCTATCAGTGAATATAGAGTAATATATACTATGTAGATGGTTCGGGGCAAAGCTAAACAAAAATATCAGGAAGCTATTGTAATATAATGGAGAATTGATTTATTTTACGTAAGAAAGCATTTTGTGCATCCAAGAGGAAATGTTCATATTCCTGACATTTTTCTGCTACATCTCAAGTAAATAAATGACATATCACCTACTGTAGGTTTAGAAATAGTAACAAATCATTTTCCTATGGTTACAGTCTAATCTGTTATATCACTTCTCAGCAGCTGAAACCTCACAGGTCATAAGATTCACAATGACAAGCAAATTGAGGTCTTTCCCAGCAAGACCTATATGAGCCTCATATTTTATTGAATAAAATTGTAGCTAAACTGAACGCTTTTCTCAATTTCTAAAGTGAAATATTGGTGTACATTTCATCACAAGGACATATACAATGTAATACTTATTCTTTATTATCTATCTTTACATTATGTTTGCAAAAGCAACACAGAAATATTTCAGAATTGACTGTTATTATTGCTCGTACTTAACCATTTCAGCTGCCCGTATGTGATGCTCACGTCCAAGCGGCTGCTCTGCTGCGGTGCCGCGCTTCGGCGCGCCCCCGTGCTCTCCCCCGGTAGCCCTGAGATCAGTGAACGGGAAATGGTTCCCGATCACCGATCCATGTCCCCAGCAGAAAAACCGAAGCGCTCTTACTAGAGGCTTCAGTCTTTCTGCCAATAACATTTTACGCGTCCTCCTTGTGCTTCCGGTTAGCGAGAAGCACAAGGAGAAAAAAAAACTCAAGGTGGCCATCTTGTGGCCAAATAGTAAAACTACATCTACATATTTTTTACATTACAATTTACACATATAATAACTTTAAAAATTAACTGTTTTTTTCCCACACCAAAATATTACCCAAATAAATTTTTTTATGGAAAAAAAAATTACAATTAAAAAAACAACAAAACATAAATAGTTACCTAAGTGTCTGAACTTTTTAAATATGCATTTGAAGGGGGTATACTACGAACATTTTTTTAAATTATAAGCTGGTAAATAGTGATGGACGCAATACGGAAAAAATGCACCTTTGTTTCCAAATAATTCTTAGCAAAATGTACCACCCAAAGAAAGCCTAATTAGTGGTGTAAAAAAAACAAGATATAGATCAAGAAATTGTGTTAAGAAGTGATAAAGGTATTAGCGAATTAATGAGAGGTGAAAATTGCTCTAATGCATAAGGTGAAAAATCCCGCAAGCTGAAATGGTTAAAGGACCACAATCGTTAAAATTGTAAAATTTAAAATATATTTGTACACATATTTATAAGACATTTATTTTTCCTAGAGAAAAAAAGTACCATAACATACTTTTCTCCTTTGTTGCTGTTGCTTACACTAGACACAAAAAATCTGATGGATCTAACAGGTTTTGGACTAGTCCATCTCCTCATGGGTGATTTTCAGTATTTCCTTTATTCTTTACAAAAGGACTCGCTGGAAATGAACAATATAAAGATGCTAGCCAGCCTCCCTACTTGCTTGTACACTATTTTGGAAGTTGGACTGAGCAACTGCCGCCCAGGAAATACTTTTGAAAATAAATAAAAGCCTGAAAATCCCCCCATGAGGAGATGGACTAGTCCAAAACAAGTCAGATCTGTCACACGTTCACAACCAATTTGAAGTATCAGGGAAGTAGGAAAAAAATAAATGTATATGTACCTTTATACATATGCATACAAATGCATTTTAAATGTTATACATTTTTTGCGATAGTTGTCCTTCAATGACTTGGAATTACAAGAAGTTATGACTACAATATGGTAATTCTTATGTTTCTGTCAACAACAGTTCTTTTAGGAACCCAGCCATTTATTACATATATTCTGAATGTAGGTACTGTACGATGTGGATCTCACTCTCTAAAACTCAATTTGTAGTTTTACACAATGTAGCATATTTTTTATTTATTTTTTTGCTTTAAAGCGGAATGAAACCCAGCATTTCTTCTTTGCTCTAAAAAATGATTTACAGCATATTATATACAACCAGCATTTTTTTTTTTACTAGAACAGCATTCCTCACACAGGACTTGAAAGTTCAGTGCAGAGAAATCTGGACGCATCCGAAGTGTAGATAATGTTATCTTGTGTTCAATGAATTGTATCAAGTGAGGCGTGTGACACATTCTCTGACTGTGCAGAAGCTCCTGGACACAGACAGAGACTCAAAGCATTTCTGATTTCAATACATAATGAATAAAACCAGTTATGAATAAAATGCACAATCAGCTCTCAAAGCAAAAAACTGTACTTTTGGGAACTTGTAATTTCTAAATGAATAATAATACTTATGCACAAAAGCAAATATGCTAACCGTATGGCATATAAAAAGTAGGAAAACATGTTTTTATTGAATATTATGTCAGGGTTTTATACCGCTTTAAGCCAGAGTTAGCACATCCTCACAAGTTTGCTTCAAGCAGCATAACGTCTGCTGGCACCTACTGCCCTGCACCTACTGTAAGCCACTCTATTGTATGCTGTACCATTGTCTCTGCTTCCTTCTCCACTGAAAAATACATGCCTCTTGGCCATAGCTGAGCAGCATATCTGTCTAGTGCTTGTTCCCCGCAGTATCTTCCTAATGACTGAGCCACAATCAGCATAGGTGGTACTGATTGTGAGTATGTACGTGTGTAAAGCAGTGTTGCTTGCAAATTTTCGCCAAAGTCATTTTCGCATTGAAAATCCCATTTTCGATTCGAGAAAATTTTAGCGAAAATTAACTTGTATTTTCACGTTTTCGCATTCATCACAAAAACATAAAACATCTATATTCTTGCTGCAAAAATAATATTTTTCACATAAAAGCATAGAAAAACAATATTTTCCTATGGCTATTTTTCCCTGAAAATGTGAAAATCTGTATTTTTATCATGAAAATTTGTGATAAAAGCGAAAAATATCAAAACTTATTTTCTAACTGGAATTTTCACTCAAAAATCGAATTTAACATTATTTTCATGAAAATGAATGTGAAAAGAATATTGGCATTTTTGCTCATCACTGGTGTAAATGTGAAGTCAAGGGGGGTGACACAGGTTGTCCATTGTAGTCTAGGGCCAATTTTAGGTGGAGGCCAATTAGCTCATCTGTATGTTTTTGGGATGTGGGAGGACACGTATGTGCCCGGAGGAAACCCATGCAGACACAGGGACAGCAAATAAACTCCAGGCGTGATTCACCCTGGGGACCCATCACTGCAAGGCAAGTGTGCTATCTACTACGCTACCGTGCTACCCACATCATGCTGGAAAATTTTCAAAAATCCGCCATGTGAAAAACACACGTTTTTTAATTGGCATGAATTGCAGATGCTATTTCTATGCTGAAATCCAATGACACCTCCAAGAGTTCCCCTTTATTCTGTGGGGATACAGCCTTGAATGACCGCTCTTGAATGGTGTGATAAAACTATAATAGAAAATTCTTTTTTACCATCTAGTAGCATAAGACCAAAAGAGGTTTCCAGCAAAACAATTACAAAGTGATATAAAATGAGATCTTTTCCTCAGTGAACTCAATATATTGGAGATGTATGGCTGAACCAGAGCTATAATGAAATAGAAAACTTCCTGGCACCCAAGATACAGGAAATAACAGCTGCTTGGAAAGGTAGGAATGGGTCCCCTCACTCCTCTAAGCAAAATGCAGTGAACAATGTATGTAATCCCAGGCAATGAAACTGACAGACTAGTTACTACTAATATAATATAAAGCATCTCACTCCACTCCTGTATGAACAACAGCAATTTCAGAAACACTAAAATGCAAATACAAAAAGCAAATTTCACCTAGAAATAGTCATATAATGGCTCTCTGGTGTAACCCAAGTAACTTAAAAAAGATGCAGCAAAAGCAACCGAATATTGTAAGACAGTATTGCTATCATGAAATGTTCGTTCAAATTAAAATAAGAGGAGTGCTAGGCAGGATCACAAAGCAGAATGTCATCCTGGTGTAATGTGACCGGAAAGTGTCAATTCAAGCTTAGCAGGACAAGTAGTACCTATATAGGCAATCGTGGCATAAGACTTCATGCTGTCAAACCAATCTCTAAATAAGGTAAAAAGCTCAGCAGACAGGATCCGAATCCCTGCTAGTATGGCTTCTTTTCTAAAAATTCCAACAATACCTGGTGGTCTAGCCCCTTTATAGAGCCAATCCCTGGTTTACTAGTGGTGCTCCTCCACATTCACTGGAGACGTCAGCCCTTTGTGTGCAGACATGTCTGTGTCCCTCAATAAACGGACAAGCAGTGTAAGCATCCCCCTTGTGCTACAAGAAGACAGTGGCTGACCGAATGCATACATGTAAAAGCACCACAGGTTATAGTAGAATATCGGTAAATGTACAGGATGGGCCATTTATATGGATACACCTTAATAAAATGGGAATGGTTGATGATATTAACTTCCTGTTTGTGGCACATTAGTATATGTGAGGAGGGAAACTTTTCAAGATAGGTGGTGACCATGGTGGCCATTTGGAAGTCAGCCATTTTGAATCTAACTTTGTTTTTTTCAATAGGAAGAGGGTCATGTGACACATCAAACTTATTGTGAATTTCACAAGAAAAACAATGGTGTGCTTAGTTTTAACATAACTTTATTCTTTCATGAGTTATTTATAAGTTTCTGGCCATGTGTTCGATGTGCTGTCCATTGTGTTGGATTGTCAATGCAACCCTCTTCTCCCACTCTTCACACACTGATAGCAACACCGCAGGAGAAATGCTAGCACAGGCTTCCAGTATTCGTAGTTTCAGGTGCTGCACATCTCGTATCTTCACAGCATAGACAATTGCCTTCAGATGACCCCAAAGATAAAAGTATAAGTCTAAAAGTCTAAGTCTTGCTACATGATGATGTGTTTCCCTATTTATGCACTGAAGCTGGCATGTTCCCTGAGTTTTTTCCAGCAAGATGGTGCACCACCACATTATGGGTGTCAGGTCTGAGCATTCCTAGATGAACAGTTTCCTGGAAAGTAGATTGGTTATTGTAGGCCAGTTGAGTGGCCCCCAAGGTCTCCCGATCTGACCCCCTTAGACTTTTATCTTTGGGGTCATCTAAAGGCAATTGTCTATGCTGTGAAGATACGAGATGTGCAGCACCTGAAACTACGGATACTGGAAGCCTGTGCTAGCATTTCTCCTGCGGTGTTGCTATCAGTGTGTGAAGAGTGGGAGAAGAGGGTTGCATTTACAATCTGTGACTGTAATCATATCTGCACGTTTATGGTACGATTGCTGCTTCATTGCAAAAAGTCTGCTTTACAATCTGTGACTGCAATCATATCTGCACGTTTATGGTACGATTGCTGCTTCCTTGCAAAAGTCTGCTTTACAATCTGTGACTGCAATCATATCTGCACGTTTATGGTACGATTGCTGCATACATTGCTACTAAGACTGTTTAATTTAAATTTAAGTAGTTAAGCAGTGTTTGTAAATTCCCATATTACATTTGTGAATCCTTTGTGTTCCGGCCCAGTGAGCAGCAATTATTTATGGCAGGGCTGTTTTTGGCAGCCACACCCATCCTCAGCTGAGCTGTTTTTCCCAATTTCTAATTGAAAATCACTTCCAATTCCACCATGGCAGCTATCATACCTATTTAAGTGCTGGAGCTTGGTCACTCGTGGCCTAGGTCACTCGTGTCATTTCATTCCTAAGTGCCATTTATTACAAAGTGCTTCACAACTTACCAAAAATTTACTAAACATTCACCCAGGAATTCAAACAGGATTCAACAGGCACAGGACTCTGCTGGAAACTACTACTCTGCATCCACAACTTCCTCCAATGCTATTGCTATAAAATGCCACTGCTGGATATATGTTGCACAGCCAAGTAGACTCTGCTTCTTTATTTACACAGGTTTGCATGCACTAACTGCATATTCATATAAACTGTTTAGTGGTTGGAAACTTCCTGGTTATAATCAGAGATCATTACTATGTTTACTGCACTTTTTCTTATGTTCTGCCTGTCTGCAAACATCTACAAGTTGCATTGCAATATGCATCCTCCCAGTGTACCACACTCCATATTAACCACTTCGTCCACAGGTCAGTAGATATACGTCTTCTGGGACTTCATCTAAGCCACAGGTCAGTAGATCTACTGACCTGTCCAGAAGCAGTGCTGTGCAGGATTGGGCTTGCTCCTGCGCACATTTCTGGCACTATCTGATGCAGGACTAATTGGTGAATGGGAATATAAGTTTCCTGAGCTAATGAGATTGATTTTTACTATTAAAAATACTTTTATTTTCTCATTTCATAGTGAAAAACACACTCTGTAGCATTATTTCAGAATCAAATATCTTCACCATAAATTGTGACCAGAGCATAATCTAAGTTTTGTGATAAGCAGTAAGAATAGTAAAACAAAATTTGTGTTTTTTTATCTACAGTAGCACTTTTTATTTTTAAACTGGAATTGGTAAAACTGAGAAATACATGGTTTTTTCTATTTTTTTCTTTGTTTTCCCATTAAAATTCATAGAAAACAAAATTGTTTGAGGGAAAAAATGGCATACAATGAAAGCCTAGTTTGTCTTAAAAAAAAACAATATATATTTCATTTATGTGTCATAAGTAGGGATAAAGTTATTTCTGATTAAATAGGGACATAGCTAAACTGTCAAAACTGCTCTGGTCAATTTTGTTGAAAACAAGGTCTGGATGCGAAGTGGTTAATTTCACCTGCTCTGCTTTCCTCACCTTACTCAGCTTCTCATGAACTGTTAACTCTCCTGAAATCTCTCTCTCCCTCCAGCAGCTCAAAAACCTCACAAACATTTAAATCCCATTCACATTTGCTTACTCTCTCCCTCCTACTCTTACTTGCAGCCGGTGATATATCACCCAATCCTGGGCCACAGCCTGCTGCCAGACAAGCATCTCCTGCTGACCGGCTTCATACACTTCACAGCCCTCTGTCCACAAATAACCTCAACACCCATCCTCGCTCCAACCTTATTTCCATCCATCCCACCCACAAACACATACTCCCCCTACCCTGCGGTCTCTGGAATGCCAGATCCGTCCGCAACAAACTTACAGCAGTCCACGACCTCTTCCTCTCCAAATCCCTCACCATCCTCACATTCACTGAGACATGGCTCACCCCCTCTGACTCTGCCGCAGAGGCTGCCCTCTCCTACGGGGGGCTTCACCTCAGTCACACCCCCAGACCATGCAACAGGACCGGGGGAGGGGTGGGTCTGCTCCTCTCCCCATCCTGCACCTTCCGTGTCCTCACACCACCTACCTCCCTACAATTCACATCATTCGAGGCCCACACCATCCGCCTCTACAATCCCCTCCCTGCCATTGTTGCGGTCTTATACCGTCCTCCGGGCTCCACCCCACAATTTCTCCATGACCTTGCCTCCTGGCTCCCTCACATCCTCTCCTCTGACCTACCCACCATCATTCTTGGGGATTTCAATATTCAATAATATTCGATATATCATCGATGAAGCCCAGAACTCCGCTGTGACCCGGCTACTCACCATTGCCAACTCACTTGGACTAGAACAACACACCAACACCCCCACTCACACTGTAGGTCAAACTCTCAACCTTATATTCTAAACATAAACACTAAATCCATTACCATTGCAGGCCTTGACATCGCACCCTTTCCACCCTCAGACCATCACCTTCTCACCTTCAACCTCCTCACGGAAGGCACCTCCAAACTACCCGCCGACCCACCTGGTCTATGGCAGCGAGACCTACGCAAGCTCAACCCTAGCGTCCTTGCTGACCCCCTCCATGCCCTCTCCTCCACTCTCCCCACCCTAACCTGTCCTAATCTTGCTGCAGCTCAGTATCGCCAAACTCTCTCATCAGCCCTAGAGAAAGCTGCTCCACCAATATTTCGTCGCAACCGACCCCCTAACCCCCAGCCCTGGTGCACTACCCATACTCGCAACCTCCAGAGGAAAACACGCTCCACTGAACGGAAATGGAGGAAAACTAGACTTAACCAGGATTTCATAAAGTACAAGACCAACCTGCTGCAGTTCCACACTGCCCTTGCTCATACTTTACCAAGCTCATCGGAGCACAAGCTTCCAACCCCCGGCGTCTTTTTGCCACTTTCAACTCCCTGCTTAACCCCCCCCCCACCCTCCGTTTCCTCCCTATCTCCCTCAGATTTAGCCACCCACTTCACCAACAAAATTGTCTCCGTCTGCCAGGAAATATCCAATCTCAAATCTTTACCTCCCACCCCCTCCCAACCAGCTCCTCCTCCACCCTATCCTCCCCTCACATCCTTCACTCCTACTACCACCGAGGAAGTCATCCACCTACTGCAGACTTCCCATACCACTACTTCCCCCCTTGACCCCATCCCTTCTGATTTACTCCAGCATCACTTCACGGAATTGGCCCCAGTCCTCACTACCCTGTTCAACCTCACCCTATCCACAGGCACCTTTCCCTCAGACTTCAAGCAGGCCACTGTACTACCCCTGCTCAAGAAACCCTCCCTCGACCCCTCGCTACCCTCCAACTACCGTCCTATCTCCCTCCTCCCCTTTGCCTCAAAACTCCTTGAGCGTCTTGTTCACAAACGCCTGACCCAGTTCTTCAATGCCAACTCACTGCTAGACCCACTGCAATCTGGATTTCGGCCTGCCCACTCAACAGAAACTGCTCTCACCAAAGTGGTCAATGACCTTGCCTTAGCTAAAGCTGAAGGTAAATACTCCATTCTCCTCCTCCTTGACCTTTCAGCAGCGTTTGACACAGTAGATCATCCCCTACTCCTCCAGTCCCTTCAGTTCATGGGCATTCATGATCTTGCCCTGTCCTGGCTTTCATCCTACCTCTCCAACCGCTCCTTCACGACTGCCTTCAATGAGTCCTCATCCACCCCCAACCACCTCTCTTATATAGGAGAGAACAGAGGCACCAAAAGGATAAAGGGGTTTTAAATGAGCTTAAAAGCCAAAAATTTGGTAATTAGAGGAGGCAGTGGTGAACTTACCTCCTCCAAGCAGACACAACACGACTGTACATTCAGTCTATTTATTAACGAACTCCAGATAAAACAAAGCAACGCGTTTCACGGGTCAGTGCCCGCTTCCTCAGGCAATAGAAAAAGGAGTTACAGCTGCAAATGACAGAGATCAGAGTGTATATTGTTTCTGCTATGATACATGCTACATTTAAAGCTTCGATCAATGTGTGACAAACATGTGCAACATAATATGGTATATTGGCAGTAAAGGTACAGTATTTTGTATTATAGAATTGTTATGTTGGTGGGTTGTGTTGGTGGGGGGAAAGAATTGGAGGGGAGGAGAACCACACAGGGGTGGGGGATGGGGGAAACCTGGGGGGAGGGGAGGGGGAGAGGCCAAGGGAAAGTTGTGTATCAGGAGGAGGGAGTGGGGGGGGGGGGGAGGAAGGGGTTTATCAATTGTAGCCATGGGACGTGCAAGTTACAGATCAAGTAGCAAAAGAGGTGACTGTAGATCAAAGGTAGTAAAAGAGTGTGAATGGCAGCAAAACAAACGAAACAGTGGCAGCAGAACATACCCCAGTATGGGGTTAAAAATTACAGATGGCAGCAGTAAAGACAAAATGTAAGTGGGTGGGTAAGTGTCTTTACTGCTGCCATCTGTAATTTTTAACCCCATACTGGGGTATGTTCTGCTGCCACTGTTTCGTTTGTTTTGCTGCCATTCACACTCTTTTACTACCTTTGAACTACAGTCACCTCTTTTGCTGCTTGATCTGTAACTTGCACGTCCCATGGCTATAATTGACAAACCCCTTCCTCCCCCCCCCCACTCCCTCCTCCTGATACACAACTTTCCCTTGGCCTCTCTCCCTCCCCTCCCCCCAGGTTTTCCCCATCCCCCACCCCTGTGTGGTTCTCCTCCCCTTCCATTCTTTCCCCCCACCAACACAACCCACCAACATAACAATTCTATAATACAAAATACTGTACCTTTACTCATTGATCGAAGCTTTAAATGTAGGATGTATCATAGCAGAAACAATATACCCTCTGATCTCTGTCATTTGCAGCTGTAACTCCTTTTTCTATTGCCTGAGGAAGCGGGCGCTGACCCGTGAAACGCGTTGCTTTGTTTTATCTGGAGTTCGTTAATAAATAGACTGAATGTACAGTCGTGTTGTGTCTGCTTGGAGGAGGTAAGTCCACCACTGCCTCCTCTAATTACCAAATTTTTGGCTTTTAAGCTCATTTAAAACCCCTTTTATCCTTTTGGCGCCTCTGTTCTCTCCTATATAATATTGTATCCACCCTGGGTGGAGGGTTGCGACACTTTTCTACTATCTACAGAGAGCGACTTCTTATTCCTGAGTGGGGTCAGGATAATCTCCCCACCTGCCTTTACAGTGGTTGCCTACTGGTGACCCATGCTTGTGAGTATAACAACTATTACTCTTTGTCATTATCCCCTTTGTCAATACATACTACACTATTGGGGCTCTTGGTGTTCCTCTGTTTATCTCGTTCCTAACCACCTCTCGGTGGGAGTCCCCCAAGGTTCAGTCCTTGGCCCCCTACTGTTCACCCTATACACATCCTCCATCGGCAAGGTTATCTCCTCCATGGGTTTTAACTATCACCTGTATGCAGATGACACCCAGATCTACCTCCACACCCCTGACATATCCACCACTACCATGGACAAGGTCTCCTCCTGTCTATCAGCCATCTCCTCCTGGATGTCCACTAGGTTCCTGAAACTAAACCTAGACAAAACGGAATTTATGATCTTCCCACCCCCGACATCCATAAACCTCCCAGATGTGCATGTCACTGTTAACCACACTACCATTCACCCTACCTCTCAAGCCCGCTGTCTGGGTGTCACCCTGGACTCCGCACTCCTTCACTCCCCACATCCAAAACCTCACAAAGTCCTGCAACTTCCACCTTCGTAACATCTGTAAGATTCGCCCTTTCCTGACCTCTGCCACCACCAAACTCCTCATCCATGCCCTCATAATTTCCCGCCTTGACTACTGCAATGCCCTGCTGTCTAGTCTCCCTATGACCCTAACAGCCCCACTGCATCATGAATGCGGCAGCCAGAATTATCCACTGCTCCCATCGCTCCACTACGGCGGATCCCCTCCTTGAATCCCTCCACTGGCTTCCTATCCAGTCCAGAATCAGATTCAAGATACTGTGTCTGACCTACAAATCTGCCCACAAAACCTGTCCAACCTACATTTCCGATCTTACTCAGAGGTACACACCTAGCCGCTCACTCTACTCTTCCAATGAACTTCGCCTAACCGCCCCCCACATCACCCAGTCCCATGCACGCCTCCAGGACTTCTCAAGAGCTGCTCCAACACTATGGAACTCCCTACCTCCACCCATTAGGGCAGCCCCCTCCTTCAACATCTTTAAGAAATCCCTCAAAACTCACCTTTTCACTCTGGCCTACTACCCCTCACAAGTGCTCTACAACCCACAGCTGAACTCTGGTCCCCTACCTTCCGTGTCCTTACCTCTCCCTCTAGATTGTAAGCCTTTGGGCAGGGTCCTCCTCCTTTTGTGTCCTACCTGATCATGCACCTCCATTACTGTGAACCCATGCTATGCATCTGAGTGAACCTAACTTGCCTAATCTCCATACTCCATCCAGTGACTGTCTAAGCATTACCTTGTACTCATACTGTGCTGCATGATCTGGTCTTTCTTGTATTCAGGTATTGTCATTTTGCTGTACGTCACCCCTAAATATTGTATGTATCCCTATTTATTGTCCAGAGCTGCGTAATATGTTGGCTCTTTATAAATACAATAAATAAATAGATAATTGACAATCCAACACAAGGGGCAGCACATTGAACACATTTTATAAGTGGTCAGAAATGTGTAAATAACTCATGAAAGAATAAAGTTACGTTAAAACCAAGCACACCATTGTTTTTCTTGTGAAATTCCCAATAAGTCTGATGTGTCACATGACCCTTTTCCTATTGAAAAAACAAAAGTTGGATTCAAAAAGGCTAACTTCAAAATGGCTGCCATGGTCACCACCCATCTTGAAAAGTTTCCCCCCTCACATATACTAATGTGCCACAAACAGGAAGTTAATATCACCAACCATTCCCATTTTATTAAGGTGTATCCATATAAATGGCCCACCCTGTAGTACCAATATTCTACTACTGCCTTATATTTTCCTATGCTCACGCTAACTTTCTCCCATGTATGCCCAACACTAACCTATCCTCTACCTACACCATCTAGCACTAACTTCCCCGCTACCGACATCTACATTAACCCCCCCCATCTACACCTAATATTAATGAATAGTGCAACCAACATTTTGAAGCAGAACTCCCTGCAACAATCTTCTCCATCCAAATTGATGCTGCTACAATCCCTACAACCGGCACCAAAGAAATTACTGCCTCTTGTGCCTAAGCCACTGTCTATAGCTGCAATTCATCCTGCAGCTTCCGTTTACTGGTGTAGCCACCGCTGTGTACCCAGTTCTGTACTACCGACGTTGTAGCTGCTATGCGTTTCAGGCACCCAAATTGCACTATGGATGACATTGTACCACTTCTGCTGTAGCCACTGTGTGTAGCTACAATGCACTGTGCAATACACTAAGTTGCACTTACTCAAACAAGGCTTATAGTAGCCAAGTAATTGCAGGAAACTCAGCCTCTTGGCTTTAGCTGCTTCATCAGAAGATGCCTGGGACTGCAAATACCGCACAATGGCTATCATTCATAAAGCATTTCCGCATGCGGAAATGCTTAAAACAGCTGACTTTACCAAACACTCAGCAAGTTCGGCATTCATAAAGCCTCTTTCCGCAAGAAAAATTGACACTACCGAGCAGAGTGATAAACCACCGCCTTGTGCAGTGATTATCGGAACAAATGTAACAAAATGGTAATTCATAAAGAATTACGCAAGCGGTATGTGGACGGGAAATACCGCTCCCTCTCATGTGGCGATACTAATGTAAAGTTAATGGAGACACAGACCTCTCAGGCAGCTGCAGTAGAGCGGAACACGGAGAAATGTATCAACTCGGCTGCTTCCTGTGTCTCCGCCTGCCTACAGCCTGCCTACCGCCAGCCTAGTTCGGGGAATCTCCGCACTGCTATCGCACCTGGATACATTTTTATGAATGCCCACCCAGAAGTCTAAAATACCGGCAGCAGTGTTTTCGAGCATTGATTCTCCTTACCGACAGCTCCTTCATGAATGATACCCAATGGGCATAATTCACAAAACTTCTTCACCTATTTTCAGGCTCGTACTGACCCACCGAACTGCCCAGAGCGGGCACAGCGCAGGAAGGGGGGAAAATGGGCCCACAGAGCGGCAGGGAGGGGGGAAGCTTCCCCCCCTCCCTCACCTAGGGGCCCCCCTTCCGCACTTCCCCTCCCTCCAAAATTGCAGCCAGCGGCAGCAAGCGAGGAATAGCTTTATCGGCATGATGAGATGAGATCCATCGCTCTGCGTGCCGCTGGCTGGTCTGGTCTCCTGCAATGCACTGTGTCCAATCACGCTCTCGCAGTACTTCCTGTGAGAGCGTGATTGGACACAGTGCATTGCAGGAGACCAGACCAGCCAGCGGCACGCAGAGCGATGGATCTTCTCATCTCATCATGCCGGTAAGCTATTACCCGCTCGCTGCCGCTGGCTGCAATTTTGGAGGGAGTGGGAGTGCGGAAGGGGGAGTGCAGAAGGGGGGCCCCTAGGTGAGGGAGGGGGGGAAGCGTCCCCCCTCCCCGCCGCTCTGTGCCCACTGCCCCTACTTCCAAGCTGGGGGGGCTTCCAAGCTGGGGGGGGGGACTTAGACCTGGCTGCTGCCTACCTAACTGGGGACACCTGTGACCTGCCTACCTAAACAAGGGAGGGGCTCCAAGCGAGGGAGGGGGGTCCATATGTGCCCACTGCACCCCCTTTCAGCATGGGGGCCCCCACTAACTGGGGACCTGCCTTTGTGGGGATATCTGCCGCCAATCTAATTGTATTTTGTGGGGATATCTGATGCCAAACAGATTGTATTTTGTGGGGATATCTGCCACCAATCTGATTGTATTTTGTTTGGAAAAATGCCGCCAATTTGATTGCATTTTGTGGGAATATCTGCCGCCAATCTATTTGCATTTTGTGGGGATATCTGCTGCCAATTTGATTGCATTTTGTGGGGATATCTGCCGCCAATCTAATTGCATTTTGTGGGGATTTCTGCCGCCAATCTAATTGCATTTTGTGGGGATATCTGCCACCAATCTGATTGTATTTTGTTGAGAATTCTGCTACCAATTTGATTGCATTTTGTGGGGATATCTGCTGCCAATCTAATTGCATTTTGTGGGGATTTCTGCCGCCAATCTAATTGCGTTGTGGGGATATCTTCCCCCAATCTGATTGTATTTTGTGGGGATATCTGCCGCCAATCTATTTGCATTTTGTGGGGATATCTGCTGCCAATTTGATTGCATTTTGTGGGGATATCTGCCACCAATCTATTTGCATTTTGTGGGGATATCTGCCGCCAATCTATTTGCATTTTGTGGGGATATCTGCTGCCAATTTGATTGCATTTTGTGGGGAATCTGCCGCCAATCTGATTGCATTTTGTCAGAAAATCTGCTACCATTTGACTACTTGATAAGTTATCATGAGGCATGTAACTACTTGATTATTTTATCTAAAATGTATCTGGTCAGACCTAATCTCTGTGAATAACACCGCTACTTATTTTGTGCTTTTTTTTTTTAAAGTCTGCCCATGACTCATCATGACCACGCCCATGTTCCAGTGCGTGGTGGCGCCCATTTATTTACATATCCCTATTGGAGACTGTCCTCAGAAGTGCTTACAATCTATTCCCTACCATAAAATCATGCAAAATTTCGGGAGTACATGTGTATGTGAGCCCAAAATAGGGGGGGGGGGCAGGCTGAAACTTCCTCGGTGGGCCCTTAGTGTCCCAGTCCGACCCTGCCTATTTTCACCTTATGCATGTTACATATTTAAGCTCCCAAAGAGCAAAAATATCATATGATTAAGGTAAGAAAGGTAATATTGAAATGAAGTTAATCAGGAGCAACTTACTTTGAGAGATTATTTTGCTTCTAAATGTGCTGAAAGGATGTTTTTATAGGTGATAAATAAGTAATTTATGAGAAGTTTTGTGAACAGAGCCCAATATAGAAAATGTAAACTGAGGTGTGTATTAGCCCTCAAAATAAAAACAAACATTTCCTCTATTAAAAAGCACTATAGCAAGAGATGATTGAAAACATATTATTATGATTGAAAACATTATTATGTATCCTCAGATTTTAAAAAATCATATACATAAATAAATAAACAAATAACAAACAAGAACTAAAGGCAAATAATGCTAAAACTCTCTCCATACCTTTACAAACACATCCCCCACAGTCCGCTGAAATTGATCCAGAACCGGCCTTGTGCGCTGATTCGCCGCCTCACCTCCCTTCCCAATGTGTAATGAGACCCCCCGATGCCTAGTGCTCAGTGCTCAACACATTTCCTGTCCGCTGCCTGTCTGCCACTGGACCTGGATGCACGCCTCACTCCATACACACACCCCACATGGCTGCCGCGTACGTGTGATGTCACACACGCATCCAGTTACTACAGCAACCACGTGGGGCATGTGTATGGAGGGAGGAGTGCACCCTGGGCCAGCGAAGGACAAGCGGCGGCCATGGACAGGTAATGTATAATGCAGTGGGCACTGGGTGGAAGGGGTACATTAGACATTGTGGGAGGGCTCGTTGCATTTGTCGCTTGTCCCGATATCACTCGCCGTTACTGCTGCATCTTGCAGCATGTTCAACTGATTAATACAACTAATTTTGGTCTGAAATTGGTCACATTGTCGATCAGACATGCACTTGACGGCACCGATTTTCATCTGATTATAAGAATTAAATGGTCCATCGGCCGCCAAGTTGCCTGATGTATGTAACCCTCTAAAAAGAGGGTCCCAAAAGTTTTGCTAATGTATTTCTATGTGTGAGGTAACTTTAGCATGTAAGGCTAAGTTTTGCCTTAGATGCTTGTCTGTGAAACCAAAACGGTGCATGGGAGAGGAGAGGAGGCGTTGTAATGGTCGCATAGACTGCTGCTAAGCAACCAAAGCACACAGAGCAGTGGAACTTTCCAGAATTCTTGCGCGGCCTGTCAGAAGCTACAGCACAGGCGTGAAGGGGCAGAGCTAGAAGAGTGTAGCCGTAGCGAACTGGCTAGAGCCAGCCAGAGCGTGCCAGAGAGCGAGAGAGAGTGGAACTTAGGAGGAGATAGGTGCAGAGGTGAGGAGCGGGAAAGGAGGCCACGAGGAGAACGGCCGTAGCAGTCACTCCGGAGATTAAGAGGGGACCCAGCGACCACGCAGAGACTACAGTGGAGCAAGTAAGGAAGAGGCAACCCGGCCAGACAGTGACCAGAGACTAGAGGCAGCGTGCACAGAGTCCATCTGAGCTAGTCCGGACAGAAAGGACCCTGGCAGCCAGATGAGTATTAGGCCTGAGAGCCAACTACAAGTTACAGTGTGTGTTCAGTTAGTAGCTAGTGTTCAGCGGAGACTTGCTGAGATTGAAATATAGCAACCCAGAACCTGAAGAGGCCAAGTCTGTTCAAAGTGCTGTTACTAGAGACTCTTAGGCCCATATGCAATTCACTTTTTTACCTGAGTTTTCACCTAGGAGATAATTTTTCATCTTCTATTTAAAATAACTTTCCAGCACTTTTCAACTAAAAAAGTACCAAAACGTAAATGAAAAAGTACTATCAAAATTATTTTGAATATTTTCTTGCTTTCTGATGGCTTAAAATGGATTTTATCGACAATTTTAAAAATATCACCTAGGAGAAAACTCAGGTGAAAAAGTGAATTGCATATGGCCCCTTGTGTTGATGATACAGTTGTTGATGCAAGATAGAGCTGCCCACCTAAAGTAAAGAAATCTTCTGCCGCTTATATAAAGTGTATTGAGTGTAAATGCCTTGCTGTCACTAAGAGACATTAACAGTCTCCATAAGTACCCCACAAAGCTGATACAGCCCCCCGCTTGCATTAAGTTCTGTTATAGAGACATTGTTACTGTCAAGTCCGTTTCAAGTTGAGAGTTAAAGTCCCTGTGTTCTTTTGTGTTATGTTCTGAAGTGTTACTAAGAATTTGATGCAAGAAGTGAACCAAAGTGTGATTTATGGATATGACCTAAGTACACGGTCCTAAAGAAACCGGAAATTACTAAGGCGATGAGAGTAAAGAGAACCTGTCAGTATTAAAGGAGATAAGTGAAAGAGGAGGAGTTACATTGCGTCTTTTGATACTAAAAGTGTGCTACAGTAAGGAGTGAACTGACCTTTGACCAAGATACAGAGTCTGCTTACTTGGAGTACAAGTTTTGCTAAATCAGAGCTCATTCAGCCTAAAAGTCAAAGTGCACTAAAAGAGAGTTATATTGCGAGAGAGTGATTTGGGTGGCATAGCTGGGTGCATTTATTACTTTATATTTGATTTTGTTTACTTTGATTTTCCTAATTCTTTTTGATTATTTGATTTATATTTTATTTTGTTTGTTGTTTTGGGAGGCCCTATCCAGACAGGTGTGTTAAGTGTAAGGTGGGTTTGTGGTAGATTATCAAGGGTAAATAGTCTTTGAGATCTTTGAGCAAGGTGAACATCCTTTTGGGATTAAACAATGAACTGTGCAACTACACAGTACCATCTTTAAGAACTGTCACGAGTTTCCCCCAAGGTTTTGCTGAGCAATATAGCTTGGACTTGGTTGCAAGGGACTGAGAACTGTTTAGGAACTGAAATTGCTCAGTAGACCATTCTCTTCCCCAGCCCATGCCCCGCCTATGGTACTGTGATGTAAACATGCTGTAAATGTATTGATTGTTGTACAAGAAGACCTTTGTAGCTCAATTTTCATATATAATTTGTATGTGACGTAACCTTTTTATTCCGCAGCATTTACCGGCTGTGAAGACTAGGAGGTTGTGTATTTTAACCTGTGATGTGCAAGGGAGGTGTGTTGTGTTGTTGAAGTGTTACAGGTTGATTGAAGCTACAGTGACCACTGTTAGGTCACAAATAAATCTTTGATAATTTCATCTGAGTCAGTGTCTGATTGATTCCTCTCAGCCGAAGCCCAGTGCTAACAGATAAATCGGGTTACATGTATAGCCAATTACATGCCTCCAGATAAAATAATCTAGTAATCACATTGCTTCAGATAAAAGAATAAAGGAGTCACATGCCTGCAGATGAAATAATTAAATAGTCACATGCCTCCAGATGAAAGGATTAAATAGTCACATGTTTTCAGATGAAAGGATTAAGTAGTCATATGCATCTAGACCAAATTATTCAGTAGTCACATGTCCACATCAAGCAATCTGCAGCGAGTTCCTGTGGAATTAGACCTGGTCAGGTCTAAGTAGCTGGTGCACGATCCCTCTGTGGGTCACCACTCCACACACGATTCAATACAGTAAATACGAAGGAGGCACCCAAATGGCTTTCAAACTTGCGTTTTATCAAATCCTAGCAATACACCACATGTTTCAGGATATTTCCCTTTCATCAGGTGTATCTCCTCAGGGTCTTGGCAATTGTCTCAGGTGCCTTGCAGGTATTATGTCCCTGACAAGCCTTGCATACATCTAGAACAACTGGTTTTAGAGCAAAAGTTTAACCTAAGCATCAAACAGAGCCATGTAATCATACTTGCTGACAGCTGGTCCAGGTTGTGTTTTTCTTTAGTGTAAAGTATGGAGGATTAATGTAACGGAATGAAACATTAAAGCTACAAATAGTTATTTAATTCACAATTATAACAAAAGGCTAGTTTAGTGGTGCAGTGGTGCCGAGAACCCAGTGCTGTCTAGCAGGAAAGGCAGGCAAGGACCGGGCCAGATGTCAGTCTGTTATCTAGTTTTTTCAGGACTTCCACAGTAACAAGTGGAGGAGACACTGAGACGCTCGCTGGAAACTTATCGAGAAGAGATAAGTGGTGCTGCCAAGCTGCGAGGAAGCCGGGCGCACGGAATGACGTTCGAGTAATTACAGCGGCGAACGCTCGTGGACTGAATAATATACCGTATATACTCTAGTATAATTCTAGAAATTTAGGTATGATTCACTTCATAAAAGTATAGGGGTCAACTTGTACACGAGTCATGGGCAACACTGAGCACACTGAGTTATGTGTGTACTAATAGTTACATTCCCGTTTACAGCAATTAGCCCTGTGGTAGGTGACACTTTCCTGATAAAGGAAATGCTAAGAAAACACAGGTCTGAAAGTCCTGGCCACAGCAATTAACAAGGAAAGGGGCGGGAGGGGGGGGGGGGCCTTGAGCTGCATAAAAGGGAGTGAATAATTGCAGCACGTTGGGGTCTGGAGGAGGTATTGGCTGCACTTAGGGGACAGGAGGGATTAATCACTGTAATACTGTATGCTGTGCAGTCATTAACCCCTCCTGAGCCCCAAGTGCAGACATTAACTTTGTTGGGTAGACTTATACTTGAGTCAATAAAAAATTAAAGCTTAAGAGGGTTGAATATTGGAGTCGACTTATACACGAGGTCGACTTGTATTCGAGTATATACGGTAGGTGTGATTGTACACACACCTAACGCCAAAATACAGATCATGGGCTGTCCCGGCGGCGGCTTGGGTGCAAGTGCTGTAGTGGTATCGATCTGCTGAACAGAGGAATCAGTAGCCCGAGGGGGTCCAGAACTTCTTGAGCAAAACTTGACCGATGCTGTAACAAACGGTCATTCGTGGAGAACGTCTCAAGGAACTGGCAAGTATAGAGTTTCATTTGTTTAATTTTAATGCAAGTGTTTGGTATTACATGTTGACAGTTTGTTCCAGCGGTGTTTATTCTAGCCTTTCTAGCGTGTGCTCTTACTGGTCTCCATGTGTTGTTTTTTTTTCTCTCATATTATGCTAGTGGCAGCTGCATGCAGTTTCAGGTTTTTTTTTCTCTCTTCCGTGTTTCACAGATAGAGTCTGGGAGGGTTGCCAGAGGTGTGGGAACTGTCCCCCGCAGCAGAGATAAGGGGGGCTGCAGTTTACAAGTAGTGGAAGGGGGGAGAGAGAGAGGCCAGCAAGAGGGAGAGAGAAGATTGCGTAGAGAGAGAGAGAGGCCAGCTGTATTAATTGTTGGTGTCTTTTTTGTTATGTTTTTGGGCTGCGAGGCTACTTAGTTGTCAGTGGACAGTGGAGTTTAGAGAGAGCTGTACAGGACTTCTAGTAGAGCTGGTTTCAGTTCAGAATTATGTGGTTTGAGGGCACGGGTTTAAGTGCATGTTTTTTTTTCTCCTTCGTCTACATGTCCAAGATGATTTGCGTTTTTTTCTGAGGAGGAGATAGGAAACTTCACAAACTGCGGTGTTATTTGTCTGGTATGTGTTTCGTTTGCAGGCATCCGAGAGATATTTATGCTGGAATGTTTAGTGTGCACATACATTGTATGTTCTAACTGTTTTTTTCCTAAAGGTGCATAGGATTAAGAGGTTGCTATGGGGGATTACATAGCAGCCATCTTTGCTGGCATGCCATGACTCAACATGGAGTCGTAATTCTGAGAAAGCCACTCCCACCTTCATGATGTATTAGGAAGGGAGGGGGCGGGAAGCGCCCACTGCTAGGCACGCCCAATGGCAAGGGGGAGGATGTGCTGGGGGATCATATGTCACAGCTGTGCACACGGTGCCGTGCACGGAAGCAGCTGGTGGGAAGGGGGGGGGTCCAGAGTGGGGACAGAGAGATTCCACTGAGTATCTCAGCTTCCAGATGATTTCCTCAGAAGAAGTCTGGGCACAGGGAGTGTCCGAATACGTGAACCAAGCAGGTTGCATGGTAACGGATAGGAAGTGTTTCCAAGCCAGGGGCATGGGCACACATAGAGGGCAGATATTTCACAGCGAGTACACCAGAATGTTTTTTTTCGGGGGGGGGGGGGTTTGTGTCAGGGACAGGACCAGAGATTGACAAAGAAGTAATTGCTGGGCTGTTAGCGTGTTTTTCCTCGCCCACCGATTGGTCAAATATATATATATATATTTTTTCTTTCTCTTCTTTTCTCCAGCTCTGATTCAGTTTAGCACAGAACAGAACTGGAAGCAGTTCAGGGGGCAATTATAAAGATGAAAGAATTGCCATTTACAGAGTGACAGTGTATCAGTACAGTGTTTGCCATTTGACTACCTACCAAGTGGGCATTCAGGGATCTGCATACAGGCAGATGACGCTGGAATGCTAAGCCCTGCACCCTGTGTAGTTTAAGTGCAAAGTGCTCCTTCCTACAGGGAGGTGGCCATTTTTTTTTGTAGTCTGGGGGTAGTAGCATGGCAAACATTGGTCAGAGGGTACACTAAACAGGATGTTGAGCAGTGAGGGCTGCGATCGATGAAGTTCTAGGTAAGTCAATGCGAACATGATTAAGAGCATTGCAGGCTCACCTGCAAAGCAGCAACAGGTGTGTGGCATACGTAATCTGTGCATGCGACGGCTGCGTATGTACAGAAGGGGGGATGTGGAGGGAGTTTGTAATGAGGTGAGAGCTTCCAAAGGTGAAGTCCGCGGGAGCAAAATTTGAGACAGGTAAGTACTTAGGATAGTACTTAGGTAGGGGAGAGGAGTTTAACTCCAATCTACCAAAAAGTGTAAACAGAGTTCATGAGAACCATAAAGCAACGAGATCAATTCCGGTATATATATTGATCAATTTAAAGTGTACAGAGTACAAGCTGCAGGGCGAAACCCAAATCGTTAATAAGAATTGATTTGTTTGTATTTCAATTTCAGGAGTTTGGCAATATGGAAGCCAGAGCACTGAGGTGCTGGCAGCCGAGACAAAGATGTCAGTCGGATAAGCAAAAGGTTCCAGATGCCAATCGGAGTTTGGAGAACAGCGAGATTCCTGAAATTGGAAAGAGACTAAAAAACGAGATTTCTGAGATTGGAAAGAGACTAAAAAACGAGATTTCGGAGATCGGAAAGAGACTAAAAAAACTGGCGGAGCAAAGCATAATGCAAATTGCTAATGTTTTTCTTTCCCAAGGAGGTGTTTTTATAATGAAGAGTACCGTGCTGATGGTGATCCTAGGCTGCCATTTCGTCCTAGGAGAACGAAGCGAGGACATTCTCATGAACAATAAGGTGTTAATGAGAACACAAGGCCCAAGCATGTTAATGTTGGGTGACAAAGGTACTGATCCTTTCACACCTCCCTCTGATTGGCACAGATGGACCAAGCAGGGATGGAGGAAAAGAGCACTTGTGCCAGGTGGAAACAAATTTCATGGCACAATTTTGGGGAAAGGTCTGAAGGGTCAGGTGTGCTGGAAGTCTGAATTTAACGGCAGTGTAAATCTGCTCTTGAATGTCACACTCCCAGAATCGAAGCCCCGATCCAAAGTTTTGTTAAAAGGTACATTGCAGTACAATGGGTACATGCAAAAGGTGGAGTGTGTGATTCAGGGGTACCTTGTCTTGGTTATCAAGAGTGAAATGGTTCCAGATTGGAGAGGAACGAGCAGGAGGCGTCAATTCTCCTACCGGAGAGACGCAGGGGACAACATCACACTCTGGGGATACCAACAGAGGGTGTCTCTGAAAGAACTATACACACGTAAAGGCTGGAAAGCCGAGGGTTCGTGGTTCTCGAAACAAGAAGTAAAAATCGAGACCAAGCCACATTTCCAGGTGACAAAGAGGGGAGAGCGATCCCGGGGGAGGGAAAGCCAACACAGGAAACCCCATTCTCACTACACGGGTCACAACAGGGGACGATATTACACAGTCCATATGCAGCCACTTATCCTCATGCTAGTTGGGTAAGTGAAGAGGTACTCTTAATTGAAAGATTGCAGAGAGTACAGTCTTCCCGAGCTCAGGTACACATTGTGCCTCAGGACATAAGGGGGGAAGAGGTCCAATCAGGACAGTTGGGGACATATTTTGTCAGGGAGATGCTAAAAGATCCTGTACAACTGAGATTGGACAAGGGGAGGTATATCGATTTTTCTGGAGAAGGATCTTTTGCATGGAAGCTTCGAGATGTTTGGGTGAACAAATGGAAAGGGTGCAACATTTCTTTAGGTAACGCCACTTCCTTAGTTCCCACCTCAACACATGTCTTACACCGTGATCTGAGAGGTCAACATTTTTTGGTGCTAGACGGGGAGGTGAAACAAGTAGAGTGGCCCTCATACGGGCAATTCTCACAGAGGTACCGGTGTTTGCCGGGGCAAGTCAAATTTAGTGAAGAAGCCTGCTGGCTCAATAACACAGAATGCGAGGCTACCATTCAAAAGATCGGCCCTGAAGCCAAACCGATAGTTCCGGTGGCTGAAGGAAAGTTTTGTTTTTTTAACATATTGTCTAATGACACATTCAAGGAACATTTTCATAATTGTTCCGATATGGTGGATCTTTCAAGGGGAACATATTGTGTGAGCGGAGATCCCCTATGGATCAAGTCATCCAAGTTTGATGACGTTATTTCTCAAATTGTTAAGAGAACTCTAAAGTTCAAAGTTTCCCGGGAAGTTCCCATCCTGAAAGATAACACGACATGGGACAAATGGGAACAGGTTTTGACCCAAGACGACCACACTTTGTTACAACGGTTAAACAAACAGAACACTAAGTTAGAGGTAAGATTTCACCATGATCCAGGTGATCTTAACGAGGTAGAACACAAAAATAAGCAGGTGAGTTCCAGTCTGACCTGGTGGAAAAGGTTTCCGGCGATGTTCCAGGGACACTCGGACTGGGCCTCTGCAATTCAAAAGTTCTTCCTACACCCACTGGTCATCTGGATGGGGATGACAACTTTGGGCATCATTATCCAGGTGAGGTTGTGTGTTAAATTAAGAAAAACAAATTAACCTGGTCAAGAGATTGGTGCCTCATAAACAATCTCATGAACCAATATTTCCAAATTAAGGGATATAAGGGTATAGGTGTAGTAGTACCTGGGATGGGGCTGATTGTATAAAGGCGCTCTTTTAGAAGGCACCTGGCACTGCTCCATTGTGTAACAGACAAACGAGTTTCACTTTTCTGTGATCATGCAAGTTTGTGAGTGATACGCAAGTGACGCAAATGCTGAGAATGTGGTATAGAGGGACTTAGAAGTAGGGCATCCCCAGAGAGCCTGGTTACAGGAAGACCAAGAGGTCTTGCCCTCTCTCCCAGGGATAACCACCTAGAGCAGAGAAGTTGTGTGAGCACGAACATCGAAAAGTGAAACATAAAGAAAAGAAACAAGGTATTGTTGGGTTCAGAAGCTGGGATCTGCGGATCAAGCCATTTTAGGGGGGATTGTTATAATTTAAGTAGGCCTCAGTTATTTTGCCTGAGGTTTAGGTAAAAGGCTTGTTCGCAGAGTAGAGTATACCTTTAAAGAGTTTTCAAAGATGCAGTCAGAAGCATCTCAGTGTCTGCTTGAAGCAGATGATGCAAGCAGATACTGAGAACATGTTCCTGAAAGAAGGCCACAGGCCTACACTGCCCCAGACAAATGGACTACGAGAACAATCAACATAGGCCATATTTACAAAATACCACATTCCTGTATGTAAGCAAAAGGCATCATTAAATATTAATCTAGTAGGTGGGTATTATGACACCATGAGGGGTCTAAGCCAATAGTCGGGTCTGGGGGATGGCTAAGATGAGGTCACATTTAACTCTTTCCTAGTCGGTATTAAAGGGCCGGAAGGGCCGACGGAGGGCTCTGATTCCTACTTTCATGCTCTCTATCTGCTGACTAGAACACCTAATAATTTCCTCTCTTTATGTAAGCTGATATAATGTATGCTGTACATACCGTATATACTCGCATACAAGCCGAATTTTTGACCCCCAAAAAGGGGGTCAAAAGTTGGGGGGTCGGCTTGTATGCGAGTCTTCCCTGGTGGTCCGTGGTCCGCGGCCCCCGCTACCCCCTCCCCGCTTCCCCCGCCGCCGCCATTACTATAGGCAGCGGCTTCCTTGTCCCCGGCGCTTCCTCTTCCCCGCTCTCATCATGCCTGTATGAAGAGATCACAGCAGCGCGCCCGGCGCTGCTGCTGTGACGATGCAGGGGGCAGGAAAGAGCGGTTCCCCTGGTAACGGCGATACAGATCACCGCTACAGGGAGCCGCGCTCTTTCCTGCCCCCTGCATCGTCACAGCAGCAGCGCCGGGTGCGCTGCTGTGATCTCTTCACACAGGCATGATGAGAGCGGGGAAGAGGAAGCGCCGGGGACGAGGAAGCCGCTGCCTATAGTAATACAGGCATGAGAGCAGGGAAGAGGAAGCGCCGGGGAAGAGGAAGCCGCTGCAGGTAATAGCAGCGGGGGGAGCAGGGCACTATACTGGCCACTACCTACCTACACTGGGTACTATACTAGCTATACTGGGGCACTACCTACCTGATGGTGTAATGGTTAAGGGCTCTGCCTCTGACACAGGAGACCAGGGTTTGAATCTCGGCTCTGCCTGTTCAGTAAGCCAACACTAATTCAGTAGGAGACCTTTGGCAAGTCTCCCTTACACTGCTACTGCCAATAGAGCGCGCCCTAGTGGCTGCTGCTCTGCTCTGGCGCTTTGAGTCCGCAAGGAGAAGAGCACAATATAAATGTTATTTGTCTTGTCTTGTCTTGTCTATACTGGGCACTATACTAGCTAAACTGGGCACTATACTAGCTAAACTGGGCACTTTACTAGCTATACTGGGGCACTATACTAGCTATACTGGGGCACTATACTAGCTATACTGGGGCACTACCTACCTATACTGGGGCACTACCTACCTATACTGGGCACTATACTAGCTATACTGGGAACTATACTAGCTAAACTGGGCACTTTACTAGCTAAACTGGGCACTTTACTAGCTAAACTGGGCACTATACTAGCTATACTGGGGCACTATACTGGCTATACTGGGTCACTATACTAGCTATACTGGGGCACTATACTAGCTATACTGCGCACTATACTAGCTATACTGGGCACTATACTAGCTAAACTGGGCACTATACTAGCTAAACTGGGCACTATACTAGCTATACTGGGGCACTACCTACCCATACTGGGCACTATACTAGCTATACTGGGACACACTGGGGGGATTACGCGGCCTGCACCAATCCAGCATTTCCTACCCCCGGCTTATATGGGGGTCAATCATTTTTCCCTGTTTTTTCATGGAAAAATTGGGGATCGGCTTATATGTGGGTCGGCTTATATGCGAGTATATGCGGTAGGTAGTCTAGAAGATGTAACTTAGAATAGACATAAGAGGACCTGATTATCTTCAGCAGGAAGATAATCACACTGCTGTAACGCAGCATGTAACGCAACATGAGGATTTGCTTGGCTAGGATATGATGAACTATATCTGTATAGCTGTGTACTTAATAAACTCCATCAAACTTTGAAGATGACTGAAAAAGTCTATCTCCTGCTTGCTGTGATGAGTCGTGTTTGCAACTCTTGCTGATGAGTTTGCTGGTGCCGAAGCAAAAGGTGATTTATAACAACCATCACACATTTCAAAAATTACATAACGTACAAATAATCAAGACATGATCTGATATTGAAATCCTATGAAATGATCACATCAAATAAACATCTACTTGTGTAACCCCTGCTCATCTCCCACTTTGAGAAGACTTTTAGATATAAGCTGTGATGCCTGTGGGGATGCCTGCTCAACTTCAGTGAATTCTTGAGCACAAGTCATGTGTGGGCGAATATTTCAATCACACATGCACATTATGTTTGCTTTGGTAAATCAGGGTAAGGTATCCCTGCTGCACCGCTCAAGGTCAACAACCCAACAAGTAGGCTTACGGCCTTAATAAATCACATTCTTCCTGTCATCACTATACAACTAGAGCGGGAAAAGACTATTATTTTGTAGCCTAGATTAGATGGAATCATTGATGGTTAATAATGAATCATCACATTAACATGCTTTGAAAACTTTGTGATGATAATTCCCCTTCAATTCAAGTGCCGCTGTAGACTGCAGGATAAGATGCTGAAGACAGCTTCCCTAAGTTCCCAGAAGTCTTTGCACAGCCTTGAATCGAATCAGATCATGCTAGAAAGAGTAAGAAAGGTGCTAAATAACAATTTAGCCAAAAGGGTAACATGCTGAGTGGAGTGGACATTACATGATAACAAATGATAGCTGCTACAGGGCAACATTGTATAAGCAATGACTCTTACATTATTACATTATTTTGTGCTTCAGATGTGAGCTCTGTCTTTGGGGAGCTGATTTATTAAAAAATGACTAAAAAATATCAAAGAAAAACTGAATGTTACAGAAATACACCGAAATGTTTATTTTTAAAAAACGTTGCTTGCCTGTTGTGCCGATCCTCCACCTTTAACACCCATTGATTATTTGACCCAGAATGAGTCTGTAGATCAGGTAACTGCATGTCTGTCAGGCTAGTGACTCAATACTCAAAATAAAAGATCAGTATAGATACTGTTCAAAAAGACTTTACTTTACATTTAACTTAATGATTAAAATTGCTTTTCTTTTACAATAGTCATTTATAAATTATTTAGTCAATGTTTTCCGATTGTAAAATCTTTCCTTTCCTTAAAGGACTTACGAGGCCAAAATGTCTAAAAAAAGCAAAGTACCTGTAAGCTGTTTAAATGCACGGAGGACGCCGTCCGCGCCCTCCGTGCAGTTCCGCCGGGTCCCCTTCCTGAGATCGCCCCCCGCGCCGACCCCGACCCCCCCCGGCCGGGTCGGGCTCTCGTGCCGCTCTCAATATGGCCGCTTCCATTGGCCGCGGCTGCGCAGTCCGCCTGGCCGCGAGTGCGGCTGCGCAGCTCTACGGCCAACCCCCCGAACCACGCACTGTAGCGTGGATCGGAGGGGTTGGCCGTAGAGCTGCGCAGCCGCACTCGCGGCCAGGCGGACTGCGCAGCCGCGGCCAATGGAAGCGGCCATATTGAGAGCGGCACGAGAGCCCGACCCGGCTTGGGGGGTCGGGGTCGGCGCGGGGGGCGATCTCAGGAAGGGGACCCGGCGGAACTGCACGGAGGGCGCGGACGGCGTCCTCCGTGCATTTAAACAGCTTACAGGTACTTTGCTTTTTTAGACATTTTGGCCTCGTAAGTCCTTTAATTCATATTCTTAAAAATTATCACAGGTGGTGACATCTTTACTGCTGGCAGGTGCATCACTACAGAATGTTTTTTTGTTGTGTGTTCCAAAGTGAGCAGGAACAACACCTGGTGGTCTTCCAGAATGCTCCGGGGCAGAAGGCTGCTTAACAAAAGAGCCTAGGCTAAACATCACTGGGAAGGTGGGATTACATACTCCTTATTACTTAAGTTTGTTTCTCTTAAACCAGGTGTTGGTATTTAGCTCCATGATGGTTATATAAGTATTTTTGATTGTTGCATTTTCTGTCTGGGTGCATTTATATGTATTTTAATGATGGCAAGTTCTTGCTATTCATGCTTACTGAGCCTCTGATGAAGCAGCCTTGAACACAGAAATGCACGTCAGGAAATTATTATTTTTCTGCCTTAGCTGTGAAATGTGTATTTAGTTAGTTTTATATGTAGTATCTGCACCCCAGTTTTTACTTGATACCCAGTACATTTTTTTAAGTTTTATATGTATATGTTTTATTATGTCCTATAAATTCCCACTAATGCATTTATATCTGTTTTGAATAATTTTCAGGTTCTTAACCACTTCCCGACCGCTGTATATACAATTGGCGGCCGGGAAGTGCACCCCGCAAGGACCGCCGTATAGACAAATGGCGGCGGTCCTTGTAGGGGCATGGGCGGAGCGATCGCGTCATCCGTGACGCGATCCTCCGCCTCCGCCTGGCGCCGCTCACCCGCCGCAACATCCCGCCGGCCATACGGAAGCGCTGGCGGGATGTTAACCCGCCGATCGCCGCATACAAAGTGTATAATACACTTTGTAATGTTTACAAAGTGTATTATACAGGCTGCCTCCTGCCCTGGTGGTCCCAGTGTCCGAGGGACCACCAGGGCAGGCTGCAGCCACCCTAGTCTGCACCAAGCACACTGATTTCCCCCCCCCTGCCCCAGATCGCCCACAGCACCCATCAGACCCCCCCCTGCCCACCCCCCAGACCCCTGTTTGCACCCAATCACCCCCCTAATCACCCATCAATCACTCCCTGTCACTATCTGTCAACGCTATTTTTTTTTATCCCCCCCCCCTGCCCCCTGCTCCCTCCTGATCACCCCCCCACCCCCCAGATTCTCCCAAGACCCCCCCCCCAGACCCCACCCCCATGTACTGTATGCATCTATCCCCCCTGATCACCTGTCAATCACCTGTCGATCACCTGTCAATCACCTGTCAATCACCCATCAATCACCCATCAATCACCCCCTGTCACTGCCACCCATCAATCAGACCCTAACCTGCCCCTTGCGGGCAATCTGATCACCCCCCCACACCAATAGATCGCCCACAGATCCGACATCAGATCACCTCCCAAATCCATTGTTTACATCTATTCTCTCCTCTAAACACCCACTAATTACCCATCAATCACCCCCTATCACCACCTGTCACTGTTACCCATCAGATCAGACCCTAATCTGCCCCTTGCGGGCACCCAATCACCCGCCTACACGCTCAGATTGCCCTCAGACCCCCCCCCCCCATCAATTCACCAGGGCATTATTTACATCTGTCCTTCCCTGTAATAACCCACTGATCACCTGTCAATCACCTGTCAATCACACATCAATCACCCCCTGTCACTGCCACCCATCAATCACCCCCTGTCACTGCCACCCATCAATCAGCCCCTAACCTGCCCCTTGCGGGCAAACTGATCACCCACCCACACCAATAGATCGCCCGCAGATCCGACATCAGATCACCACCCAAGCGCAGTGTTTACATCTATTCTCTCCTCTAAACACCCACTAATTACCCATCAATCACCCATCAATCACCCCCTATCACCACCTGTCACTGTTACCCATCAGATCAGACCCTAATCTGCCCCTTGCGGGCACCCAATCACCCGCCTACACGCTCAGATTGCCCTCAGACGCCCCCTTATCAATTCGCCAGTGCAATATTTACATCTGTAGGAGAAAAGACAGGGAGAAAAAAACGGGAGCCTCCAATAGTGTATTACTGCGATTATTTGATTATTTTGTGATAGATAATTAGAGATATACTCACAAACATGGGTTGCCAAGTATCAGGCAACCACTTTCAGCGCGGATGGGGATACTAGGCCCGTCCCCACCCAGGCCAAGAAGTCGCTCTCTGTAGTAGGAAAGGAAAAAGGGTGCTCACACCCATCCACCAGGTGGATAATGGTATACAATAGTTACAGAGGCGCCAGCAGAATAAAAAACGATCAATATAAAACCATAATAAAATCCGGGGGGTAAGGGTGGACTTACCTCCCTCGGAACCAAGAAACACAACCACTGTGGAAAGTGTAGACAAATTTTAATCTGTACTCCAGAACAACAATTGGCAATTGTTGTTCTGGAGTACAGATTAAAATTTGTCTACACTGTCCACAGTGGTTGTGTTTCTTGGTTCCGAGGGAGGTAAGTCCACCCTTACCCCCCGGATTTTAATATTTACATCTGTTCTCCCCTGTAATAACCGACTGATTACCTGTCAATCACCTGTCAATCACCTATCAATCACCCATCAATCACCCCCTGTCACTGCCACTCATCAATCACCCCCTGTCACTGCCACCCATCAATCACCCGCTGTCACTGCCACCCATCAATCAGCCCCTAACCTGCCCCTTGCGGGCAATCTGATCACCCACCCACACCAATAGATCGCCCGCAGATCCGACGTCCGATCACCTCCCAAGTGCAGTGTTTACATCTGTTCTCTACCCTAAACACCCACTAATTACCCATCAATCACCCCCTGTCACTGCTACCTATCAGATTAGACCCCTATCTGCCCCTAGGGCACTCAATCACCCGCCCACACCCTCAGAATGCCCTCAGACCCCAGCCCTGATCACCTCGCCAGTGCATTGCTTGCATCTATTCCCCCCTCTAATCACACCTTAAGACACCCATCAATCACCTCCTGTCACCCCCTAGCACACCTACCCATCAGATCAGGCCCTAATTTGCCCCGTGTGGGCTCCTGATCACTCGGCCAAACCCTCAGATCCCCCTCAGACCCCCTTCCGATCACCTCCCTAGTGCATTGATTTCATCTATTTTCCCCTCTAACCACCCCCTGAGACACCCATCAATCACCTCCTGTCACCCCCCTAGCACTCCTATCCATCAGATCAGGCCCAATACAACCTGTCATCTAAAAGGCCACCCTGCTTATGACCGGTTCCACAAAATTCGCCCCCTCATAGACCACCTGTCATCAAAATTTGCAGATGCTTATACCCCTGAACAGTCATTTTGAGACATTTGGTTTCCAGACTACTCACAGTTTTGGGCCCGTAAAATGCCAGGGCAGTATAGGAACCCCACAAGTGACCCCATTTTAGAAAAAAAGACACCCCAAGGTATTCTGTTAGGTGTATGACGAGTTCATAGAAGATTTTATTTTTTGTCAAAAGTTAGCGGAAATTGATTTTTATTGGTTTTTTTTCACAAAGTGTCATTTTTCACTAACTTGTGACAAAAAATAAAATCTTCTATGAACTCGCCATACACCTAACGGAATACCTTGGCGTGTCTTCTTTCTAAAATGGGGTCACTTGTGGGGTTCCTATACTGCCCTGGCATTTTAGGGGCCCTAAACCGCGAGGAGTAGTCTAGAAAACAAATGCCTCAAAATGACCTGTGAATAGGACGTTGGGCCCCTTACCGCACCTAGGCTGCAAAAAAGTGTCACACATGTGGTACCGCCGTACTCAGGAAAAGTAGTATAATGTGTTTTGGGGTGTATTTTTACACATACCCATGCTGGGTGGGAGAAATTTCTATGTAAATGGACAATTGTGTGTAAAAAAAAATCAAACAATTGTCATTTACAGAGATATTTCTCCCACTTAGCATGGGTATGTGTAAAAATACACCCCAAAACATATTATACTACTTCTCCTGAGTACGGCGGCACCACATGTGTGGCACTTTTTTACACCCTAAGTACGCTAAGGGGCCCAAAGTCCAATGAGTACCTTTAGGATTTCACAGGTCATTTTGCGACATTTGGTTTCAAGACTACTCCTCACGGTTCAGGGCCCCTAAAATGCCAGGGCAGTATAGGAACCCCACAAATGACCCCATTCTAGAAAGAAGACACCCAAAGGTATTCCGTTAGGAGTATGGTGAGTTCATAGAAGATTTTATTTTTTGTCACAAGTTAGCGGAAAATGACACTTTGTGAAAAAAAAACAATTAAAATCAATTTCCGCTAACTTGTGACAAAAAAATAAAAACTTCTATGAACTCACCATACTCCTAATAGAATACTTTGGGGTGTCTTCTTTCTAAAATGGGGTCATTAGTGGGGTTCCTATACTGCCCTGGCATTTTAGGGGCCCTAAACCGTGAGGAGTAGTCTTGAAACAAAAATGACCTGTGAAATCCTAAAGGTACTCATTGGACTTTGGGCCCCTTAGCGCAGTTAGGGTGCAAAAAAGTGCCACACATGTGGTATTGCCGTACTCGGGAGAAGTAGTACAATGTGTTTTGGGGTGTATTTTTACACATACCCCTGCTAGGTGGGAGAAATACCTCTGTAAATGACAATCTTTTGATTTTTTTTATACGCAATTGTCAATTTACAGAGTTATTTCTCCCACCCAGCATGGGTATGTGTAAAAATACACCCCAAAACACATTGTACTACTTCTCCCGAGTACGGCGATACCACATGTGTGGCACTTTTTTGCACCCTAACTGCGCTAAGGGGCCCAAAGTCCAATGAGTACCTTTAGGATTTCACAGGTCATTTTGAGAAATTTTGTTTGAAGACTACTCCTCACAGTTTAGGGCCCCTAAAATGCCAGGACAGTATAGGAACCCCACAAATGACTCCATTTTAGAAAGAAGACACCCCAAGGTATTCTGTTAGTAGTACGGTGAGTTCATAGAAGATTTTATTTTTTGTCACAAGTTAGCGGAAATTGATTTTTATTGGTTTTTTTCACAAAGTGTCATTTTCCGCTAACTTGTGACAAAAAATAAAATCTTCTATGAACTCACCGTACTACTAAGGGAATACCTTGGGGTGTCTTCTTTCTAAAATGGGGTCATTTGTGGGGTTCCTATACTGTCCTAGCATTTTAGGGGCCCTAAACCGTGAGGAGTAGTCTTGAAACGAAATTTCTCAAAATGACCTGTGAAATCCTAAAGGTACTCATTGGACTTTGGGCCCCTTAGCGCAGTTAGGGTGCAAAAAAGTGCCACACATGTGGTATCGCCGTACTCAGGAGAAGTAGTATAATGTGTTTTGGGGTGTATTTGTACACATACCCATGCTGAGTGGGAGAAAGATCTCTGTAAATGGACAATTGCGTGTAAAAAAAATAAAAAAATTGTCATTTACAGAGATATTTCTCCCACCCAGCATGGGTATGTGTAAAAATACACCCCAAAACACATTATACTACTTCTCCTGAGTACGACAATACCACATGTGTGGCACTTTTTTGCAGCCTAACTGCGCTAAGGGGCCCAAAGTCCAATGAGCACCTTTAGGCTTTACAGGGGTGCTTACAAATTAGCACCCCCCAAAATGCGAGGACAGTAAACACACCCCACAAATGACCCCATTTTGGAAAGTAGACACTTTAAGGTATTCATTGAGGGGCATGTTGAGTCCATGGCAGATTTCATTTTTTTTGTTACAAGTTAGCAGAAATGGAAACCTTTTTTTTTTTTTTTGTGTGTGACAAACTGTCATTTTCCGCTAACTTGTGACAAAAATTTATATCTTCTATGAACTCACTATGCCTCTCAGTGAATACTTTGGGATGTCTTCTTTCCAAAATGGGGTCATTTGGGGGGTATTTATACTATCCTGGAATTCTAGCCCCTCATGAAACATGTCAGGTGGTCAGAAAAGTCATAGATGCTTGAAAATGGGAAAATTCACTTTTTGCACCATAGTTTGTAAACGCTATAACTTTTACCCAAACCAATAAATATACACTGAATGGTTTTTTTTTAATCAAAAACATGTTTGTCCACATTTTTTGCGCTGCATGTATACAGAAATTTTACTTTATTTGAAAAATGTCAGCACAGAAAGTTAAAAAAATCATTTTTTTGCCAAAATTCATGTCTTTTTTGATGAATATAATAAAAAGTAAAAATCGCAGGAGCAATCAAATAGCACCAAAAAAAAAGCTTTATTAGTGACAAGAAAAGGAGCCAAAATTCATTTAGGTGGTAGGTTATATAAGCGAGCAATAAACTGTGAAAGCTGCAGTGGTCTGAATGGAAAAAAGTGGCCGGTCCTTAAAGAGACTCCGTAACAAAAATTGCATCCTGTTTTTTATCATTCTACAAGTTCCAAAAGCTATTCTAATGTGTTCTGGCTAACTGCAACACTTTATACTATCACTGTCTCTGTAATAAATCAATGTATCTTTCCCCTGTCAGACTTGTCGGCCTGTGTCTGGAAGGCTGCCAAGTTCTTCAGTGTTGTGGTTCTGCTATGAACTCACCCTTCCAGGCCCCTCTCTGCACACTGCCTGTGTGTTATTTAGATTAGAGCAGCTTCTCTCTTCTCTCTTATCTTTTACAAGCTGGATAAATCTTCCTCTGAGCTGGCTGGGCTTTCACATACTGAGGAATTACAAACAAGGGCAAAGCTGTTTGCAGGAAGAAACAAGCAGCCTGAAACTTCAGTGCATGAGAACAGGGGGAAATAAACACACAAATGATCTCTTGAGATTCAAAAGGAATGCTGTATACAGCCTGCTTGTGTATGGATGTATTTTTCTATGTGTGGACATACTGTACATCAACCTACTTCCTGTTTTGGTGGCCATTTTGTTTGTTTACAAACAAACTTTTTAAAACTGTTTTTAACCACTTTTAATGCGGCGAGGAGCGGCGAAATTGTGACAGAGGGTAATAGGAGATGTCCCCTAACGCACTGGTATGTTTACTTTTGAGCGATTTTAACAATACAGATTCTCTTTAAAGTGGATCCGAGATGAACTTTTACTCATTGCATAATTGTGTCCCTTTCCTATAGTTTATAGGGCATTCCTCAAGCCAAATACTTTTTTGTTTTTGTTTTAATACTTTAATTCCCTATAAATTAAACAAGCCTCGCCCACATCCCTCAGAGTGCCAAGGCACTTTCAGACAATAGCAAGGGCTTACAGGAGCTCAGTCTGGGCAGGAGGAGGGGGAGGTGTTACTAGCTAGGTGTTACTTGATTTCAAAGGCAGAGGGGAGGGGGGAGGAGGAGAGGGGACTGAATTTACACACAAGAAAGCTGATACCATCTCCAGCTCTTAGCCTGTGACAATATGAGAAAAAGAACATGGCTGCCCACATTGTATAACAGGAATAAATAATCATACACTTTTTAAACTTTTGCAGCTAGATATGCTGTGTAAACTAGCTAAACTTTAGATAATATATATAGACAAGTTACTTGTTATAGTTAATTTTTAATCTCGGATCCGCTTTAAGGGGTAGAAAGCCCTAGGTCCTCAAGTGGTTAAGTTTACCTTCTGGCTTTAAAGTGGTATTTACACTAAAATATGCTTATAATGTGTTTAAAAAAATTGGCCTTAATCAGTAATGCAATATACTTATTTTCTGATTTTAACTCAGTTATATAATGCTAGTATCACACCTAAAGTCTGTAAATTTTAAGCTTCTACTTTGGGTCTATACTAACAGTAAACCATCCCTTGCATGTGCAGATGCATACGTGGCAAAATGCTGAATGACAGCTCACCCTGTTGTTGCTGAAATTCCTGGCAGCGATATACTGTATACTATTACCCCGCCGAGTCACAGCAACTCGGAGGGAGAATTAATTCGGGGCCCAGCGATTGCCAGAATCCTGAATTACCCGTGCACGGGCCGCAGACTATAGCATTGCTGCTATAGCAGTGCCCAACTCAGGCACTACATGGCCAGAGGCACTTTGTGTGCTCATCCCTGTTTCTATCATTTAAAGTGGAGCTTAGCACATTGACTCGTAGAGACCATTTATACCTGATGAAGCTGGCAACATCGGGCAAAACCAACATATGTATAAATAAAAAATAATTGTGTTTATCCAATCAGAAGTGTAATAACAACCCAGGGGGGAACTGAGTAAAATTGTCATGATCCGAACTCCTCCTTGCCACACCAGATCTCCTCCATGCACACACTTTTCCCCAACACCATTGTAGAGAAGCACAGGAAGCATAGTAATATGTACCTGCTTCTAGCACTGCAAGTCTCCTTCATGCATCACAGTCGCACACACTCTACTGCCATTTGCCGGCATCTGATCACAAGACATTGGTCATGTGTTCAGTAGCTGGCAAATCGCAGCACAGAAGATGCGGCTTTGATGCATGGAAGCGACCTGCAGAGCTGGAGCATGTAAATATTACACTGCTCCCTGCACTACTCAGTATGCGGGTAGGGAGAGGGAGAGGGAGGAGGATCAGGCCCCCACAACCCCCCCACCTGCAATCGTGAGGGTCATTAGGGCAATTTCTATGCCACTGATCCCATTCATGTCTTTCATGAGAAGGTAGGCAAACCATCACCATTCATCACTGTTATACCACCATGTTTTGTAAGGCACCCTTGTTCAGTGATAGGGTAAGAGGCCTCATAGGCCTCTGAAATTGTACATTTAAAAATAGGGCAGATTGTGCTGATGAAATATAAGTCATTTTTACCGATTATTTATTATGGCCTAACCATACTGCATTTTCACTTGAACCTTCCTTTTATAAACTGAAGCATTACCCTAATCGACACACCCCCAACTGATGCCTAACCCTAAGTGGTCCACCCCATCCTCAATTTAAAAGCCTCATTTAATAAAGGATCCCCCAGATATTCATGAATTCCCTTCCACTGCAGGTAAAAGGAGTATAGACAAGGCAGTAAGGATTATTCTTATAAAGAACAAAACCGTTTTTGGAGCAGTTCAGTAAACAGAGATGTGGTACAGCAATGGGTTTCAATGTAGACCAGCAATACAATTTATTTATGTATAAACTCACACCAGCTGAGTCACCAGTCTACAACAGACAAGCCTTTTCTGGGTATGTAAAAAGAAAAGTATTTTTAAAAAAACATATTGACATCAGCATATATATTGCTTGTGTGTGTATTGCCAGAAACAAGCCTTAGTGATCCTGTAACAGAATGTCCAGCATTTGCAGACCCCAAAGTAAATTGAAGAATTTGTATTTTTCCCGTGTTGCCCTGAGCCTGCATAAATAGGCCACTCACCACCTCTGTATTGATTTGTTCAGATTTTTTTACCCGCACAATTTTCCACAGACATGTGGGGGCATGCTATGCCTTTTTGGTGCTCTTGGCTGTTGTACTTTGCCTTCCCATCCCAGAAAACAGAACAAATGCTGGCCTCACATAGTGTCTTTGATCCAAATTTGAGCAATACTAGATTAGTGGTACAGCCAGGAACACAAAGTGCCAACAATTCTTAACGTATATCCAAGCTGAGAGTTGGGAGATTAGATTTACTTACCTGGGGCTTCTTCCAGTCCTTGCTAGTTAATCAGGTCCCTCACTGTGGTGCCCTCCAGGGTCCTGCTGTCACCTCTGAAAGATCCCTGTACACAGCTTTGTTTGTGGACTACTGCTCATGCACAAGAGCATCCGTGCGATCATAGCCAGGAGTGTTCTGCATTTGTGCAATTCACAAAGACTTGATCAAGAGAAACACATAGACGTGGCCCCAAATGCGCAGTAGTCCGCAACCACAGCTGTGGTCGGGGATCTTTCAGAGGAGACATCAGCACCCTGTAAACATGTCCAATACAGTGCAGGAGATTTGGGCGCAGCCGGCGCCACCATAGACTGTAATAGGAAATACGGCTATAGCGGCGCAAAGTAAGTAACTGTGGCGCTGTCAGAAGACGGAGCTGAAGTAACTTTTTAAACACTGTAATTCTGTCACCAGCAATAGCTGGCAACCGAATTACATTGTACCCTACCATCCACGTCGACCTGGAGGGGAAATAGTAATTAATGCCGCCGGTACTGGTGCAGGAGCAGGTTAAGCCTTATATTGGCTTAACCTGTTTTAGACAGAGCTTCTCTAACAGAAAAGTACCCATAGAATTCTGCAAAAACACAAATAAATGAGCTAAGTGACTGGGATAAATTAGTGCACTTGATTGCTTATGGTGTTTCCAGGCAGATGGCATAATATGTTTGATAAATGCCACCTGAATGCCAGTGATAAGCTTCTAATCAATTGATTAAACACCCAAAAAATCCTGAATTGTTAGACTTGGCACTAAACTGGAGCAATTTCTTGCATGACAAAATGATCCTCCTTCTGAAATAGCAGGTTTAACAGATGATGCCTGTTTACTGCCATTTTCAAAGACATAAAACAGACAATTGCTCAAACCTAAAACACATCAGACACTCTCACTGAACATTCTTTCCATATCTAAAAGACAAGGCATACATCAACTTCCAAAGGCTTTCAAGCAATGAAGCATTACCATTAATAGTTTAAGGATACGTCAGCATTCTCTTTTCAAAGTTATCTAGCTCAAATCACCAACAAAGTTGGGTGTTCTCATACTTTGTCATCAGTCGCGTGTAAATGAATTCATAATACGTAGACATTTAACAATCTTGAAAGTGAAGGAAGGCTTTGCAAAGTTAATAGAGAACTTGAAGTGAAATAAAAGTATGAAATAATTGGTAGTATTTTTTTCACCAAAGGTAAATTAAACACAGATTCAACAAACACATATAGGGAGCTGAGATGTCACATTAAATATATTTATTAACCACTTCCCGACCGCCTAACGCACAGAGGCGGCCGGGAAGTGGAGCCCTGAAGGACCGGCTCACCCACAGAGGCGGCGGTCCTTCTAAGGGCATGGGCGGAGCGATCGCGTCATCCGTGACGCGATCCTCCGCCGGCGCCTGTCACCGCTCGCTCGCCGCAACATCCCGCCAGCTATACGGAAGCGCCGGCGGGATGTTAACCCCGCGATCGCCGCATACAAAGTGTATAATACACTTTGTAATGTTTACAAAGTGTATTATACAGGCTGCCTCCTGCCCTGGTGGTCCCAGTGTCCGAGGGACCACCAGGGCAGGCTGCAGCCACCCTAGTCTGCACCCAAGCACACTGATTTCTCCCCCCCCTGCCCCAGATCGCCCACAGCACCCATCAGACCCCCCCTGCCCACCCCCCAGACCCCTGTTTGCACCCAATCACCCCCCTAATCACCCATCAATCACTCCCTGTCACTGTCTGTCAACGCTATTTTTTTTTATCCCCCCCCTGCTCCCTGCCCCCTCCTGATCACCCCCCACCCCTCAGATTCTCCCCAGACCCCCCCCCCCCCCCAGACCACCCCCCCCCCCCTGTTTACTGTATGCATCTATCCCCCTGATCACCTGTCAATCACCTGTCAATCACCCGTCAATCACCCGTCAATCACCCCCTGTCACTGCCACCCATCAATCAGCCCCTAACCTGCCCCTTGCGGGCAATCTGATCACCCCCCCACACCAATAGATCGCCCACAGATCCGACATCAGATCACCTCCCAAATCCATTGTTTACATCTATTCTCTCCTCTAAACACCCACTAATTACCCATCAATCACCCATCAATCACCCCCTATCACCACCTGTCACTTTTACCTATCAGATCAGACCCTAATCTGCCCCTTGCGGGCACCCAATCACCCGCCCACACGCTCAGATTGTTGCCCTCTGACCCCCCCTTATCAATTCACCAGTGCATTAATTACATCTGTTCTTCCCTGTAATAACCCACTGATCACCTGTCAATCACCTGCCAATCACCTATCACCCATCAATCACCCCCTGTCACCCCCTGTCACTGCCACCCATCAATCAGCCCCTAACCTGCCCCTTGCGGGCAATCTGATCACCCACCCACACCATTAGATCGCCCGCAAACCCGCCGTCAGATTACCTCCCAAATGTATCGTTTACATCTGTTATCTTCTCTAAACACCCACTAATTACCCATCAATCACCCATCAATCACCCCCTATCACCACCTGTCACTGTTACCTATCAGATCAGACCCTAATCTGCCCCTTGCGGGCACCCAATCACCCGCCCACACGCTCAGATTGCCCTCAGACCCCCCCCCCCCCTTATCAATTCGCCAGTGCATTAATTACATCTGTCCTTCCCTGTAATAACCCACTGATCACCTGTCAATCACCTGCCAATCACCTATCACCTATCAATCACCCCCTGTCACTGCCACCCAACAATCAGCCCCTAACCTGCCCCTTGCGGGCAATCTGATCACCCACCCACACCAATAGATCGCCCGCAGATCCGACATCAGATCACCACCCAAGCGCAGCGTTTACATCTATTCTCTCCTCTAAACACCCACTAATTACCCATCAATCACTCCCTATCACCACCTGTCACTGTTACCTATCAGATCAGACCCTAATCTGCCCCTTGCGGGCACCCAATCACCCGCCCACACGCTCAGATTGCCCTCAGACCCCCCTTTATCAATTCGCCAGTGCAATATTTACATCTGTCCTTCCCTGTAATAACCCACTGATCACCTGTCAAACACCTGCCAATCACCTATCACCCATCAATCACCCCCTGTCACTGCCACCCAACAATCAGCCCCTAACCTGCCCCTTGCGGGCAAACTGATCACCCACCCACACCAATAGATCGCCCGCAGATCCGACATCAGATCACCACCCAAGCGCAGTGTTTCCATCTATTCTCTCCTCTAAACACCCACTAATTACCCATCAATCACCCATCAATCACCCCCTATCACCACCTGTCACTGTTACCCATCAGATCAGACCCTAATCTGCCCCTTGCGGGCACCCAATCGCCCGCCTACACGCTCAGATTGCCCTCAGACCCCCCCTTATCAATTCGCCAGTGCAATATTTACATCTGTTCTCCCCTGTAATAACCCACTGATTACCTGTCAATCACCTATCAATCACCCATCAATCACCCCCTGTCACTGCCACCCATCAATCACACCCTGTCACTGCCACCCATCAATCACCCGCTGTCACTGCCACCCATCAATCAGCCCCTAACCTGCCCCTTGCGGGCAAACTGATCACCCACCCACACCAATAGATCGCCCGCAGATCCGACATCAGATCACCACCCAAGCGCAGTGTTTCCATCTATTCTCTACCCTAAACACCCACTAATTACCCATCAATCACCCCCTGTCACTGCTACCTATCAGATTAGACCCCTATCTGCCCCTAGGGCACTCAATCACCCGCCCACACCCTCAGAATGCCCTCAGACCCCAGCCCTGATCACCTCGCCAGTGCATTGCTTGCATCTATTCCCCCCTCTAATCACACCTTGAGACACCCATCAATCACCTCCTGTCACCCCCTAGCACACCTACCCATCAGATCAGGCCCCAATTTGCCCCGTGTGGGCTCCTGATCACTCGGCCAAACCCTCAGACCCCCTTCCGATCACCTCCCCAGTGCATTGATTGCATCTATTTTCCCCTCTAACCACCCCCTGAGACCCCCATCAATCACCTCCTGTCACCCCCCTAGCACTCCTATCCATCAGATCAGGCCCAATACAACCTGTCATCTAAAAGGCCACCCTGCTTATGACCGGTTCCACAAAATTCGCCCCCTCATAGACCACCTGTCATCAAAATTTGCAAATGCTTATACCCCTGAACAGTCATTTTGAGACATTTGGTTTCCAGACTACTCACGGTTTTGGGCCTGTAAAATGCCAGGGAGGTATAGGAACCCCACAAGTGACCCCATTTTAGAAAAAAAGACACCCCAAGGTATTCTGTTAGGTGTATGACGAGTTCATAGAAGATTTTATTTTTTGTCAAAAGTTAGCGGAAATTAATTTTTATCGTTTTTTTTTCACAAAGTGTCATTTTTCACTAACTTGTGACAAAAAATAAAATCTTCTATGAACTCGCCATACACCTAACGGAATACCTTGGGGTGTCTTCTTTCTAAAATGGGGTCACTTGTGGGGTTCCTATACTGCCCTGGCATTTTAGGGGCCCTAAACCGCGAGTAGTAGTCTAGAAAACAAATGCTTCAAAATGACCTGTGAATAGGACGTTGGGCCCCTTAGCGCACCTAGGCTGCAAAAAAGTGTCACACATGTGGTACCGCCGTACTCAGGAAAAGTTTTGGGGGAAAATGTTTTGGGGTGTATTTTTACACATACCCATGCTGGGTGGGAGAAATTTCTATGTAAATGGACAATTGTGTGTAAAAAAATCAAACAATTGTCATTTACAGAGATATTTCTCCCACTTAGCATGGGTATGTGTAAAAATACACCCCAAAACGCATTATACTACTTCTCCTGAGTACAGCGGTACCACATGTGTGGCACTTTTTTACACCCTAAGTACGCTAAGGGGCCCAAAGTCCAGTGAGTACCTTTAGGATTTCACAGGTCATTTTGCGACATTTGGTTTCAAGACTACTCCTCACGGTTTAGGGCCCCTAAAATGCCAGGGCAGTATAGGAACCCCACAAATGACCCCATTCTAGAAAGAAGACACCCAAAGGTATTCCGTTAGGAGTATGGTGAGTTCATAGAAGATTTTATTTTTTGTCACAAGTTAGCGGAAAATGACACTTTGTGAAAAAAAACTATTAAAATCAATTTCCGCTAACTTGTGACAAAAAAATAAAAACTTCTATGAACTCACCATACTCCTAACAGAATACCTTGGGGTGTCTTCTTTCTAAAATGGGGTCATTAGTGGGGTTCCTATACTGCCCTGACATTTTAGGGGCCCTAAACCGTGAGGAGTAGTCTTGAAACAAAAATGACCTGTGAAATCCTAAAGGTACTCATTGGACTTTGGGCCCCTTAGTGCAGTTAGGGTGCAAAAAAGTGCCACACATGTGGTATCGCCGTACTCGGGAGAAGTAGTACAATGTGTTTTGGGGTGTATTTTTACACATACCCATGCTGGGTGGGAGAAATACCTCTGTAAATGACAATCTTTTGATTTTTTTACACACAATTGTCCATTTACAGAGGTATTTCTCCCACCCAGCATGGGTATGTGTAAAAATACACCCCAAAACACATTGTACTACTTCTCCCGAGTATGGCGATACCACATGTGTGGCACTTTTTTGCACCCTAACTGCGCTAAAGGGCCCAAAGTCCAATGAGTACCTTTAGGATTTCACAGGTCATTTTGAGAAATTTCGTTTCAAGACTACTCCTCACGGTTTAGGGCCCCTAAAATGCCAGGGCAGTATAGGAACCCCACAAATGACCCCATTTTAGAAAGAAGACACCCCAAGGTATTCCGTTAGGAGTATGGTGAGTTCATAGAAGATTTTATTTTTTGTCAAAAGTTAGCGGAAATTGATTTTAATTGTGTTTTTTCACAAAGTGTCATTTTCCGCTAACTTTTGACAAAAAATAAAATACACCCCAAAACACATTATACTACTTCTCCTGAGTACGGCAATACCACATGTGTGGCACTTTTTTGCAGCCTAACTGCGCTAAGGGATCCAAAGTCCAATGAGCACCTTTAGGCTTTACAGGGGTGCTTACAATTTAGCACCCCCCAAAATGTCAGGACAGTAAACACACCCCACAAATGATCCCATTTTGGAAAGTAGACCCTTCAAGGTATTCAGAGAGGGGCATGGTGAGTCCGTGGCAGATTTCATTTTTTTTTGTCGCAAGTTAGAAAGAATGAAAACTTTTTTTTTTTTTTTCTTTCTCACAAAGTGTCATTTTCCGCTTACTTGTGACAAAAAATAATATCTTCTATGAACTCACTATGCCTCTCAGTGAATACTTTGGGATGTCTTCTTTCCAAAATGGGGTCATTTGGGGGGTATTTATACTATCCTGGAATTCTAGCCCCTCATGAAACATGACAGGGGGTCAGAAAAGTCAGAGATGCTTGAAAATGGGAAAATTCACTTTTTGCACCATAGTTTGTAAACACTATAACTTTTACCCAAACCAATAAATATACACTGAATGGGTTTTTTTTTATCAAAAACATGTTTGTCCACATTTTTCGCGCTGCATGTATACAGAAATTTTACTTTATTTGAAAAATGTCAGCACAGAAAGTTAAAAAAATCATTTTTTTTGCCAAAATTCATGTCTTTTTTGATGAATATAATAAAAAGTAAAAATCGCAGGAGCAATCAAATAGCACCAAAAGAAAGCTTTATTAGTGACAAGAAAAGGAGCCAAAATTCATTTAGGTGGTAGGTTGTATGAGCGAGCAATAAACCGTGAAAGCTGCAGTGGTCTGAATGGAAAAAAAGTGGCCGGTCCTTAAGGGGTAGAAAGCCCTAGGTCCTCAAGTGGTTAATCAATTAAGCATATATCAAAACCACATAATTATATCCACATAGTTAAAAACAATTAAAACTCATGACCTATAGAACAACCTACGCAGGATATGGATTCAGGGTAATTTGGTGCACCAATTATACCGGTATATGCATATATGTATATATTTTTCTTCAGGCCCCTTTAATCCTGTTCAGTTGTACTATAGAACGTCATCCAAGAGAGAAAAGCAGTATCTTCAATCCACCTTCTATCAACTTATTAGTAAACAAGCCTCTGTTCCATTTGTAAGGTACGCCCCCATTACATGCAGCCAGCGGCTAACAAAACCTTGCTTGCCTTAAACTACAACCAGAACCTCAGCAGATAAGGGTAACTTAAGGCGGAATTATTAAACTGCAACAGGGATTACTTTGACTGATTATTCAGAGGCACATAGCGTTGGGTCGGGTCGGCCAAAGAAGCCTGGTACTCACGTGCCCTGTCATGTTAGCAGGGACTTGGTCGTTGTTGTAGCGCTGTTCCAGGGTGTCCGCGTTATGCTTGCGGCTGGACGGCAGGTTCGGAGGCGGAAGGTGGATCACTGCAGCCAGCGTGGTGGCGGGATGACGTCACAACACGTGACGCGTTTCGCCAATAGGCTTCCTCAGACGTGTATGGGCGGAAGTAAGGGCGCATCACTTTTATAGTCGCCTCAGATGACGCCCTTCTCCATTACGTATTGCGTAAATAACAATTATGTTGACTCTAAGATCCTGAGCACCATCTAGTGTCCATTTTAAAGATAGCAGGCAAAGTCACCAAAAAAGATGAAGTGAATTTTTCTATAGGAAAACTTTTAAATTCATGTCACTATTCAAACCATTTGGTTGCATAGAGCCACATTTATAGATCCAGAAGGATTCTTTTTTTAGGAGTTGGCGGTCAAAATCTCCTCTTCTTTGGCTTATATTTAATTTATATATTCCCTTTGCTTTTAGAAATCTTGGGTCAGAGTTATGAAATCTTTTAAAGTGCATAGCTACAGGGCTTTTCTCATATTTAGATTTAATATTGTTGACATGTTCTTGTATCCTGTCCCTCATGGGTCTATAGGTTTTTCCAATGTAGATCTTGTTGCAGCTACACCTCAGCTGATATATGACTTTTTCTGTATCACAATCAATATATTCCTTAATCTTAAATGTTTCTGAGCCATCATGGTTATGGAAAACATCTCCTTTCTCCATAAAAGGGCACATAGGACAGTTACAACAGCGAAACATCCCCTTTTTGTTCCTAATCACACTTCCTGGTCGATTCCTGGGCTTGAACTCACTACTCACCAGCACATCCGACAGGTTTCTGCCACGTCTTGCCGCTATATGGGGATAATCACCCACTAAATCCTTAATAATCGGATCCCTATTTAGCAAGTGCCAATGTTTTGTAAGTATATCCCTGACCTCATTGTAATGAGATCCATAAGTAGTCACTACTCTAACAACATCTGGGGGAGTGTTGCTCCCTTGAGTGATTGACTTATTTGATAGTAGTTCAGTACGCCTCTTAAAAAGGGCCTTGTAATAGGCTCTATTAATATTATGTTTTGGATACCCTCTAGCCAGCAGTCTAGTTCTAAGGTCCCCTGCTTCTAGTTTAAAATCTTCAATATCACTACAATTGCGGCGCAGTCGCATAAATTGTCCTATTGGTACAGCCCACTTTTGTGCTGGCAGATGTGCACTTTTTGCGGTTAAAAGAGTATTCCCTGCAGTTTCCTTACGGAATGTGCTCGTGACCAGGGAGCCCCCCATCTTTTTAATTCTCAAATCCAAAAAGGAAATCTCAGCATTGCTAAATGTATAGGTCAGGAAGATATTTCTCTCATTGTTGTTTAACTCTCAAAGGGTCGGCTGGGGAAACACCTCTGAGGAATCAGCCGGGGAGTCTTCAGGTCAAGAAAGTGGGGGATCCGGGAAATCAGGGATCCTAAAGAAACCAGGGAAGAATAGCCATAGATATAAAAACAAAAATAGGAAGAAAAACAGGAAAAGGCCCCAAAAGAACGGGAATAATGGCAATAATGACAATGAGGAATTCAGTGAAAATGATGATTTCTTAGACATAGAAGAAGAGGGAAGCGGGGTAAGAAGAGAAGGCATGCAAACTCGGGGGAATCAGGCGAGAGCCAGCGGTTGCTCCAGGTAACAAATGAAAGCCTTGATGTGATTAATCTGACAGACATACCTCTAAGTGAGGCGCAAATTAGCGTCTTACAACATGGCCTATCTTTTTGCCCTAAACAAGCTAACTGCGAATTTGAAACGTATAAAGATATTCAACTCTTTTTAGGACGTGTTCTTCTTAAGAGAATGTATGCCACCACTCCTGCAGATGCCCAGGTCGATAGCCAGGGGGCCGAAATTGATATTGACAAAATTGATCTGAATGACCTTCTTTATGAGGTAGAGTATGGAGAACCTCCCCCCGCTTTGCATACTAGCTTACGCCCTAAATCTAATTTTATGCCTGCACTAAGTAGCAATAAATATACAGCCATGTTCATGGATCTAGTGGCAGAAGATCTAAAATTGATTAATTGGAAGAAAAGAGGAGGAGATAATTTGAGTAGAGAGGAAAGGAAGGCTCTGGATGAGCTACAAAATAATAAAGAAATCGAAATCAAGAGAAGTGATAAGGGTGGTAATGTAGTGGTAATGAGTAAAGATATGTATGAAAAGGAAATAAGATGACTATTGAGTGACAAATTAACTTATGAAAGGATTTATAGAACTCCATTTAAAGAATTGATAGCCAAAATTAATGACAAAATAATTTGGGGCTACCTTGATGGTATCCTGCTGGAGAGAGAGATGAAGTTCTTAAAAGTAGATATATATACCATTCCTACTTTTTACATATTGCCAAAAACCCACAAGAATATAACCAATCCTCCTGGTCGACCGATATTGTCAGGTAATGGGGGTCCTCTTGAGAAGGTGGCTCAGTTCGTGGAGCTTAAAATTAAAGATATAGTACAAAAATTGCCATCTTTTGTGATGGATACAAAGGCTGTGCTGGCTGCGATTGATGGTGTGCATCTGGAGGAGGGCTGGCTCTTGGTAGGTCTGGACGTGGAGTCCTTATTCACGTCCATTCCTCACCAAAAAGGTTTGGAAGCCCTGAGCTACTACTTGGAAAAGAAATATGGTGAACAACAGGGCCATTCCGATTTTGTTGCTGATATGATGAGGCTGGTACTAGACCATAACTATTTTGAATTTAAAGGAGAGCTGTATAGACAGAAAAGGGGCGTGGCTATGGGGGCGGCGTGCTCCCCGTCCTACGCCTGCCTACACCTCGGCTTCTGGGAGAGGTTCGTGGTTGGGGGCATGCGTGGGTACCGGGAGCACGTCGCCCTCTGGCTAAGATATGTGGACGACATTTTTGTCGTCTGGAAGGGCACTGAGAGTCAACTTCATGAATTTGTAGGAGAGTTAAACAACAATGAGAGAAATATCTTCCTGACCTATACATTTAGCAATGCTGAGATTTCCTTTTTGGATTTGAGAATTAAAAAGATGGGGGGCTCCCTGGTCACGAGCACATTCCGTAAGGAAACTGCAGGGAATACTCTTTTGGCCGCAAAAAGTGCACATCTGCCAGCACAAAAATGGGCTGTACCAATAGGACAATTTATGCGACTGCGCTGCAATTGTAGTGATATTGAAGATTTTAAACTAGAAGCAGGGGACCTTAGAACTAGACTGCTGGCTAGAGGGTATCCAAAACATATTATTAATAGAGCCTATTACAAGGCCCTTTTTAAGAGGCGTACTGAACTACTATCAAATAAGTCAATCACTCAAGGGAGCAACACTCCCCCAGATGTTGTTAGAGTAGTGACTACTTATGGATCTCATTACAATGAGGTCAGGGATATACTTACAAAACATTGGCACTTGCTAAATAGGGATCCGATTATTAAGGATTTAGTGGGTGATTATCCCCATATAGCGGCAAGACGTGGCAGAAACCTGTCGGATGTGCTGGTGAGTAGTGAGTTCAAGCCCAGGAATCGACCAGGAAGTGTGATTAGGAACAAAAAGGGGATGTTTCGCTGTTGTAACTGTCCTATGTGCCCTTTTATGGAGAAAGGAGATGTTTTCCATAACCATGATGGCTCAGAAACCTTTAAGATTAAGGAATATATTGATTGTGATACAGAAAAAGTCATATATCAGCTGAGGTGTAGCTGCAACAAGATCTACATTGGAAAAACCTATAGACCCATGAGGGACAGGATACAAGAACATGTCAACAATATTAAATCTAAATATGAGAAAAGCCCTGTAGCTATGCACTTTAAAAGATTTCATAACTCTGACCCAAGATTTCTAAAAGCAAAGGGAATATATAAATTAAATATAAGCCAAAGAAGAGGAGATTTTGACCGCCAACTCCTAAAAAAAGAATCCTTCTGGATCTATAAATGTGGCTCTATGCAACCAAATGGTTTGAATAGTGACATGAATTTAAAAGTTTTCCTATAGAAAAATTCACTTCATCTTTTTTGGTGACTTTGCCTGCTATCTTTAAAATGGACACTAGATGGTGCTCAGGATCTTAGAGTCAACATAATTGTTATTTACGCAATACGTAATGGAGAAGGGCGTCATCTGAGGCGACTATAAAAGTGATGCGCCCTTACTTCCGCCCATACACGTCTGAGGAAGCCTATTGGCGAAACGCGTCACGTGTTGTGACGTCATCCCGCCACCACGCTGGCTGCAGTGATCCACCTTCCGCCTCCGCCCCTCCTCCTTAGCTTAGCCTGACTCCCGGACACCTCGTGCGCGTCCGAACCTGCCGTCCAGCCGCAAGGATAACGCGGACACCCTGGAACAGCGCTACAACAACGACCAAGTCCCTGCTAACATGACAGGGCACGTGAGTACCAGGCTTGGTTGGCCGACCCGACCCAACGCTATGTGCCTCTGAATAATCAGTCAAAGTAATCCCTGTTGCAGTTTAATAATTCCGCCTTAAGTTACCCTTATCTGCTGAGGTTCTGGTTGTAGTTTAAGGCAAGCAAGGTTTTGTTAGCCGCTGGCTGCATGTAATGGGGGCGTACCTTACAAATGGAACAGAGGCTTACTAATAAGTTGATAGATGGTGGATTGAAGATACTGCTTTTCTCTCTTGGATGACGTTCTATAGTACAACTGAACAGGATTAAAGGGGCCTGAAGAAAAATATATGCATATATGCATATACCGGTATAATTGGTGCACCAAATTACCCTGAATCCATATCCTGCGTAGGTTGTTCTATAGGTCATGAGTTTTAATTGTTTTTAACTATGTGGATATAATTATGTGGTTTTGATATATGCTTAATTGATTAATAAATATATTTAATGTGACATCTCAGCTCCCTATATGTGTTTGTTGAAATTGTACTAAGTTAATAGGTGAGGCAGAGTGGTCAATTACTTAATTGGTTTGATATCCCGCAGTAATCTATGTGGAAATTAAACACAGAGTTATGTTCAGTTTAAAGGCATTTTAGTTTTATTCTTTCTGAGCAGCAGCCAATAAGTCAATTAGAAAAATAAACAAATAAAAATTTATAAAAAAATAAAATCTAGGGGCCGATCAGACCCCACCAACAGAGAGCTGTGTTGGTGGGGGGAAAAGGGGGGGGGATCACTTGTGTGCTGTGTTGTGCGGCCCTGCAGCTTGGCCTTAAAGCTGCAGTGGCCATTTTAGTAAAAAATGGCCTGGTCTTTAGGAGGGTTTAGCACTGTGGTCCTCAAAAGGTTAAAGCTTATACTCTGACATGGATTTTAATAGCTTAGTTTATCAAAGTGACCATATGTTACCTTTATTGTGTCAAAAAATAAGGTCTGTGCAGCTAAAAATTGTCTTTTTTTGCTTTAGTGCTTGCTTTATCTCACACAGTATATACTTGTTATACGTGTATATAAATGGTAAATCACAGCCTGATATGCCAAGCTGGCTGAATGAGGTTAACCAAGGCCATAGTCGCACACTAGCTTTGTTCTCTTCTACTCGGTTTACATATGTAAGTAATCATGACAATGAAAAGGAAAAATATTTTTATTTGAAGAAAATCATTTTCTTTCACATAACTACTTTATACTGTAATTAATTATAAGCCCTTCCTCTTTGCATTAGCCCTGCATCATTTTCTAATGCCCTCATAGACTGTAAGCTCTTTTACCCTCCGTATAAAATTGCTGATTTGGCTAGTCATGTCAAGTGTACAGAGGGCTGAGGGATGATTGATGGAGTCCAGAGTTCAGCTACTGGGACAGGAAAAGGATATAAATATGAGCTCATGGAGGCTGTCAGAGCTTTTCTGTTGTTTGCCATCAGTTGTGTTACTATAAAGTGGCTTAGTAGATTGTAATTTCCTCTTCCTTTATTATTGCTAAACTGCCTAATTGTGTGTAAACTCTGCCACCTCCTATATTCAGTATGATTGGATCCTGCTGCTTCTCAACCACTGGAGCTTTGTGAAGGAGTTGTTTGCATACCCATGAGGATCCTATCACTTGCCCACCTCACCTGAGATTGTGCATATTCAGGGCTTGCACTACTTCCATTTGGGATATTTATTTTACATTTCTGCTACTTTCAAGAAGTTCAGTGCTATTTGTCATTCAATTTACCTAGTATAAACACTGGTAGACGCCACTCAAGCCCTTTGGTCCTGCTCAGTGGAGTGATAGCTTTCAGGACTTCTCTTGGCAAGAGTAGGATTTTCCTTAGTTTGGTTTGGATTCAGTTCACATGAATTAGTCACAAAATTTGTATTTCTAGGAGAGCCAGGCACAATTTAGGATGAAGCCCTTATGCTGAGTCTAGTATGTCACTCTCTCCACTTGCACTAAAAAAATAACTTAAAACACCAGTTATGGCAGGAGGATTACTTTGCAAGAGCTTTTATTTAGCTTTACATGCATTTCTGCTATTGTGAGTAGAAGCTACATAGTACAACACTACTACAATGATATAAACGCACTGACACCTCTCACTCCAGTCTTTTTGAGGGACTTTACTGTGTTTTTATAAGCATAGATGACAGTATAACAGTGAGGTAATGATGAGGTCAAGGCTGTTGCAACTGCTTTTTGAAACACTATAATGGTCGGTGTTGTTGATGTTCTTTTATGCATTTCTCTTTTTCATCTTCTTCCATTAGTCTTTTACAAAGGAGAACCCACAGAACAGCTGTTGCTTACTGTCTAAGATGTGGTTCCAGTCATCTAAGGAGGACAAAAGCTAAGCCATACTGATATCATATTCTGGTGGGCACTGTAGAGAGAAGACACATTAATCAGGCCATTAGTTAATTCTGAAAATTATTGCTTTTTTATGGCTCAATATAATTTGCCACTCCATGATGTAACATTACTGGTATGCTCCTGCAAACCTGAAGAGCATGATACTACAACAGAGATTGCCATTCAGATGGAGTTTTGCAAAGGAAGAAAATAGACCATTAAATGGTATAAAATAGTCACTAAACATTTTAGTCTGTTTGTTATTATAGATCGTCAATCAGATGCTAATAATTTTGAGCTGTTGCCAATTGTATATTAATTTTATGGTACTTTATGCAGTTTAGAGTTGGACCAATCAATTGCAGTAGATGATGATTTTTATTGGTCCTGTTCCAAGCCTCAGTTCCAAATTTTAGTTCCAAGTTGCCCCTAAATGCAGTGTGGTATGGAAGGCAAACTTTCAGACAGGGAAAACACTCTTGCCACTAGGCTTCTGAAGACGCCAGACACGCAAAACAATTGTTAAGCGGACTACCGCTGCAAAGCTGCACCACAGCCACACCATAACGAACTAGTATGTCATTTTATTTCCATTCATGCACAGAAGTTCTGTATGATTAGCCTGTGGGAATAAAGCAGTTTTAAGCAAACAGGTAGTGCTGGACCATGAACTTTCTTACCTTTGGATACAATTGCTGTAGCTAAATTACAGATCCTGAGCACACCACCATGCTGAATTGTGACTACCAGTATTACCAACTTTATGAGAATCATCCTTTTGAATTGGCATATGCACTGCAGTTCCAGCTCTTTTCTCTCTATATTAAAACTTTCATTCGAGGTGAGATTTGCAGGTTGGCAAAAACTGTAAAGTCTACATTTATTACCTTTAAAACAAAAATAAGACTTTGAATTAGGACTATAGACACAATATACTTATCTAGTCAGTTTATTTTCTCAGATTTACTGTGCCTGAAGCATCCAACAAAATTCACCAAATTAATCTAACACTAAAGTGTACAGGGGCAAAATGATGCTAACTCCTTTGTAAGTGGCTGCCACAACAGCAGAAGTCCAGTGCTGGCATCCCAGTACTGAGATAGCTCTGGCACAACTGGCTTCAGCACCCCAAATAAATGGAGCACTTTACTTTCACCCAGATACAGATAAAGGTTCGAAATACCTCAGCATCAGGGCTGGCACCCACTAAAATCTTTTTAGCAGCATTTTGGGAACGTCTTCAATCGCTACTGATTTCCCAAAACGCTTTGCCAAGGTAAGTGGATGTAGCTGGTCACACTGGAGTGATTGCGACTAGGGAAATTGCAATTGCAAGACATGCAGCATTTTGGGAGCCTTTATATTCTAATGTATTGTATAGGAGCAGGGAAATCGCTTTCAAAATTGCTTACAAAGTGCTACCACAAATTGCTAGCGATTGCGATAGTGATTTGGGCTTTGTAGTGGTGGGTCCCAGGCCTTAGATCGAGCTAGTACACTTACATTGCTGCCATTTTTCTTTACTTTCAAAGCAATATTGAAAGATGCAAATTTTACTTTACTTTAATGTATTGCTTTATCAATTTGCCTCATTTAGCTCCCTTTCCTTTTAGTTTATTTTAGCATAATACTTTGCATAAGTACAGGGAATTAGCCATATGTTAGTGTAATAGAAAAAATCATCCAATGAAAACTAAACAAAGAATTAATGCATTTGAAATTTGCAAAAAAAAAGGCCTTAATAAACAGTCTATACTATATTTACAGAACAGAATCATTTTTTCCTGTTAGACTATACTGTAATGTTTTACAACTTCCACTTTAAAAACATATTTTTCTGTATTTTATTAAAAATGAACAAGCTTTTTTTTCAAGTAAAGCAGGGAATAATGAAAGGAATTATACTGTATGTTTATGCAACACACAAAGCATTAAGTATAGATTTCACTTAATGCATTTATGTTTGTTCCACGAGCAATCAAAATTCATCTTAGACTTTATTAAGCAAAGGATCAAAACTGTTCCAGAGAGACATTCATTTATGAAAATTCAACAATATTTCTGAGTTTCAGAAAGTTACAGATTTATAGTAAGTGTACCTGGAATGCATTTAAAATGTGTAAAATAAATAGATAGCCCTATGGAATATATGATGACAGTACATATTGTTAGCATCACCCACATGTTGATTCTACGGTGGGTGTGGAGCTCTAACACTGTGTGGGAGGGAATGGAGTGAGGAAGGAACTCCAGATCAAGCTCAGGACAACCTGTCTGACAGTCAGCTTTGGTTGGCATTTGCCAGAGGAGATTATAGGTCACCCGAGGACAATAGACTAATAGCTTGCTCCTTTTATATACATTTTTTGCAGAAATTAGAAGAGAATGGAAGCTGGAGTGATGCTATAGTAATAACTTTTCGTCTAAAGAAAGAGTTGGTGTTTGGAATATGAGAATGTTGGCAAATACTACTACACTAAGACCAGCAAGGAAATGTTAGCTTATAGACATGATATTTTTTTGGACTTAGCTAGGTCAGATGGTTGGATTTTGGGTAGGTGAAAACACAGGATGGCCTCATGTCTTTGTACTTGGATAAAGCTGAAGGAAATGCAAAATACAGAAATGTAGTGGAGTTGCTGCTAAATAAAGAAGTAAATTGAAGTCTTGGTGATAGGCAACCAATATCTGATCAAATCTGATCTGATCTGCTAAAGATGGTGGAGTGTTCTGAAACAAAATATACAAAAATGTTATAGTAGTCCATAAGTACCTAACACTAAAGGAAGTCTTCCATGATTATCTCAATAGAAGTGCCAAAAAGGTTAGTAAGAAATACATTCTGATTGTTATGAGATATCTAATGCTTGGTGTAGAAAAGGAAGGCCAAGAACATGGGATGGGTATAGATGGGCTAGGAGAAGGAATCAAGAATGAAGAAATGATTGTAAGTTCCCATTAGTAACATCAGTCACTACTGGATAGAAATAGGTACCTTTTTCACATAGGAATTGTCATTAATTATTTTGGGCATTCCCAGACCACATAACTGAGAATGATCATATTGCTTAAAGAAAGATCCTTTGCTGAAATAAAAAAGTGTCGAGCAGGTGTTGGTAGTGATCACCGATGTCACCAATATGATGCTAGCTGAATTCCATATGAAAACTGCTGCACACATAGGAAATGTTTGAAACATGAAAGCTAAAAAGACATTTGGCAGAAAATTTCAACCTAAATTTAGGTTGTCATTTTAATTTTTTTATCCAAAGATTAAAATAAATAAGTATTCACACTAGGGGCTCGATTCACAAAGAGGTGCTAACCCAGTTAGAGACTTTAGGCATGATAACCATTGCACCATGCTGGTGAAAAGTCAGTTTAGGCGTAATAAGTTTAGGCGTGATACGTTTAAGCATGATAAGTTTAGGTGTGATAAGTTTAGGCATGCTAAGTTTAGATAAGTTTAGATCGCACGCAAAGTCTCGCACGCAAAGCAGCGCCATGAAACTCTATGCGAAGTGCACCATACTTTGCTAGCGCAAAACTTTTGATCAGCTGTGCACTGCGGTGCTAACCCAGTTGGTGCTTAAACTTATCATGCCTAAACTTATCACACCTAAACTTCACATGCCTAAACTTATCACACCTAAACTTATCACACCTAAACTTATTATGCCTAAACTGAGTTTAGGCATGATAAAGGGCTTTTCACCAGCGTGCTAACTGTTAGCACCGCTTTGTGAATCAGGCCCAAGGAGTTCATGTGCTAGGTAGGGGTTAACACTACACGAAAAATACTTTTTCTTTTTTAAACTGTGAAACAGGGAGAACACTTATTAAAATTGTGGGAAGAAAACATTTTGAGAAGTTTTATAACTATTAGACTTGTCATGAAAACTAGGAAGGGGGAAAATATTGAAAAAATGTGTAATTTCCAAATTTAATAAATTTTTTCCCCCCAGTAAAATGCCTACAAAATAAAATAATTTTTGGATAAAAATTCCACCCAGAGACAACCTATAGATTGTCCTGAAAAAAACACACACTATATATAGTGTGTGTGTGTGTGTGTGTGTGTGTGTTGTACAGGACTCCAGGGATGGGTCCTGGATGGAAGATATATCTCTCCCATTACTGGTTTTGGCTCCCTCTAAAGAAGCAGTTGGGGAAAGTGTACGGGGTAGTTTGCAACCCAGGGTTGCATGTTATTTTATTTGTAAGGACCCGGACTGGAATGGAAGGGAAGGGTTGGGCGTGCCTTTCCCTTCTACCCCAGGGCTTGTCTGGAGATAGTCTTAAAAAACAGATGCCAGTGCATCAAGGGTTAACTTGCAGGAAGGTATATTTGCAAGGAGCTATGGGAAAGGAGTGAGTGTGATTCTCTGAGCAGGTGTATTGCTGATGACCTGTGCAGGCTGCAGGGTGTGGATCAGATCAGACATTCTGGCTGGATTTCCCAGTGCTATAAGGAAGGTAACCATTTTGCTAAAAGGAAAAAGAAACACTGGGGTGTGTCAGTAAATGGACTGTGTTTCCTGTGTGTAAACGGACTGGGTTCTCAAACTTTGCACAGTTGGTCACTGGGTGACTGGGATTAATATTCAGAAAAGTGGATGGAGCCTACAAAAGCCAATCAAAATGTACCTATTGATTTTCAAGGGGAATATTTAATTGCTGCCATTCCATTGTGTTAATGGCACAAGCCTCAAACCTGGTATAGTTGGTCATTGGGTGACTGGGCTTCAAATTCAGAAAAGGGGGTGGAGCCAGAGCCAGTCAGATTTGTTTTCATTTCAAAGCAAATTAATGATGCTAAAGACAGCAAAGCTCACAAACTTGGTCACTGAGTAATTGAGTGGGGCATTATCTGCGGCTGCTAGTACTGCTTGGCACTGCTATTTGGCCTAAGGAAGTGGACAAGTACCCAGGAAACGCGTTGCCAGTGCAATAAAAACTCTTCTATTAAGTGAGTTTGTCTTCCTTGAGGTAAGCCACCTCACCTTTTTTCATTGTATTTGTTTTTAAAATATTTTGTTACTCCTGGGTGCCTCTTTCCCATATATTATTATTATTATTATTATTGATTTATAAAGCGCCAACATATTCCGTGGCTCTGTACATCTTGAGTAATTGTGTGTTAGGGTTAGAAAAAGTGGGGCAGCCAACACCAGCCAAATACATACCCGGGCAACGCCAGGTCATCAGTGGGCGGAGACAAAAACACATTTTACTGGGAAAATCTAAACTGCAGCCAACATGTCAATCGCCTGGCGACAGCTCCGACGGGCGACGGTTCAGGGCGCGCATCATACATACGGGCGACCTGTCGCCGCAACACGCACGTGCCACGTGGTTGCGGCGACAGCCGTACCCCGTGTGTATGAGCCATTAGGGTCAGCTATGCCTGACCGATGGGAGAGTTCATTGCCCCTCTACTCACCCCAGCTGCTGCAAGCCGCTTTATTATCTGCCTGCCCCCCCCTTCATAACAATAGAATGCATCATGACTTATACGGAGACAGAAGTATCATAATCCTGAATTTTCATGTTTTATTTGCTTTATCTGCTGCTGCTTGGCATGGAATACAATTGTTTAATTTATTATCAACCAGTATTCCCTACTCCTCCAATTCTGACCTACTCAGCTGTATTCCATGTAATTTGTATGGTGCTATTCCGTTGCACCATACAGGTCCCATTTTTTACAGTGCATCCCACTATCTTATTTGCTTTATCTGCTGCTGCTTGGCATTGAATACAATTGTTTAATTTATTATCAACCAGTATTCCCTACTCCTCCAATTCTGACCTACTCAGCTGTATTCCATGCAATTTGTATGGTGCTATTCAGTTGGCAGAACCGAAATGCATGATATTACATTTATAGATAGTTAATCTTCAAGAGGCTTTCGTAGGACAAAACCATCCTTCTTAGGGCTGATAATTTTACATAATTATGCATCACCTGCAAAGACGGCAATATTAGGTTTTGTTCCATATACTAGGTCATCATTATTATATAATGGTAACCATGCCATTGAACTTTCTTTCTTCAGCCCTCTCACCCATGTGAGATGTTTTATGCATAAAACAGCAAATTGTGCAATACATGCACAATAAATTAATTCTGATATTGCCAAATGCTCACTGGCATCTTTATTAACTGAACTAAATAATGTCAATTCAAGCGTACAGTTTAAACAGCAATTCAGATATTTCACTGTCTTTGCAGAACGCGCTTTGTAAAATATCACTAGTCTCTGTGTAGTTAATTTCTCTCTTCAAAAAAACTGCAGTAATGTTGATTGCTTCCCCGCATCAGCATGGATGAATAGTGATTGTGTATTTTTGTCTCCATCCATTACAACATTGCAGCAGTTACAGTGAAGATCGGCAGCAGGGGTGCCATATTGTAGGGTTTAGGTGGCTTGGTGGTGCAATTGCAGCACTCCAATTATAGCGTTAAACACCAGCAGAGCCCACCCCCACAAGTAATTATACCCACCTACCTGCAGCAGTTACCAGTGCTAGTATTCACTCTCACTCAACAGCAGCATAACACTGTATCATTCCTATTCCCACTCGCATGCAACAGCGGCCAGTGTGATCCCCTCAATCACCAGAATACAGTGTAATGACCTCTCCCATCCATTAGCAGCACCCCAGTGTGATCCCTCCCACTGACCCACTAGTAGCACCACCCAGTGTTCTTCCTCCCACCCACAAGCAGTACCTAGTGTTACCCCTCTCGGAGCTAGTCTACTTTAGGGGACCCACCGTAAATCCCCATAGAGAATTGGAGCTGTGCTGAAAACGGAACAAATTTTCCGCTTTCAGCTCTTTTAAACCCCCACAAGCTATATATCTTTGGAAAGGTTAGAATCTGTTCTAACGAATTATGCTACTTTCGGTGAGCAAAAGGTGCAACTCACCATGTAGGAAGCACCGGAACGGCTGCGATCGCGGCTCCGTCGGCCATCTTACTTCTGTGCTGCTCATATTTTTCTCCCTCCTCATTGGAGGGATTGTTAGCTGGGGGCGTGCCAGAAACTACTCTCCCTTTTCCCCGGACAAGACCAACGCAGAACTAGCTACTGACGGTTTTTTTTTGTTTTTGTTTTTTTTTTCTCTGGCACGCCCCCAGCTAACAATCCCTCCAATGAGGAGGGAGAACAATATGAGCCAGCACAGATGTAAGATGGCCGATGGAGCCGCGATTGCGGCCTTTCGGCGCCTCGTTCACGGTGAGTTTCAGTTTCTTCTCACCGAAAGTGGCATCATTCGTTAGAGCAGATTCTGAGCTTTCCATACATGTATAACTTGTGGGGGTTTAAAAGAGCTGAAAGCGGAAATTTGTTCCGTTTTCAGCACAGCTCCAATTCTCTATGGGGATTTACGGTGGGTCCCCTAAAGTAGACTAGCTCCCCCCTCTCACCCCAAGTTAGTTTAACACTTAAAGAGAAACTCCGACCAAGAATTGAACTTTATCCCAATCAGTAGCTGATACCCCCTTTTACATGAGAAATCAATTCCTTTTCACAAACAGACCATCTGTATGGCTGATATTGTTATGAAACCCCTCCCACAAAGAAATTATGAAGTACATACTCTTGGCAGTTTCCTGTCCGTGAACCCTGTTGCATTATGGGAAATAGCTGTTTACAACTGTTTCCAACTGCCAAAAAAAACATGCAGCAGCTACATCACCTGCCAGCAGTAAAAATGTCACCATGTGATGAATGTCAGAATATAAATCAGGGTTTTAAAAGATTTTACAATGGGCAAACACTGACTAAAATCATTTATACATAATTATTGTAAAAATAAAGCACTTTTTTATTACATTATTTTCACTGGAGTTCCTCTGCTACTCTACTATGGAGCCACATTGTATTTTTATGCGCAAAATGCGGTTTTGCATTACTAAGCAAGGCCTTCCCTGTAACTGTTGTCATAAAGATTCCAATATATTTTGCTGCAAAACCTGTAAATATCATTCACCAGTTATGCAAGCAACTGATGCCATATGTGTGAACGCGCCCCTATGCAAAAATTATCTTCTTTAGCCCAGAAGATGTGGTGGATTTCCAAATTGCATTTTGATTTTTCAGACCACAGCACAGTTTTGCACTTTGCCTAAGTTCCTCTGAAAGTGCTTGGGCCCAGAGAAGGCAGATGTTTTTGGATCATGTCTATGTATAGTTTCTTCTTTGCATGGTGGAGGTTTCACTTGTTTTAGTGAGTGAAGCTATTAACTGTAGTGATTAGCGTACAGACCTAATTACAATTATGCAACATTTTGCGTAATTCATTAAATTACAATGTAATTTTGCAAAATTACACCAAATTTTGCATGGATGCGAAATTTCATAATTCCAATGATTTTTCATAATTAAGATCATTTCCGTAATGGAAACTAATCAGAATTTCATGTTTAATACAGAAATTCGTCCAATCTCGAAATTGTTTTCCAGTCCAGAGCCTTAGGATACATTTAAAGTGACAGCACGTGCAGGGACCTTTGCATTATCAGATATTGCAAGTCCCAAAACTAAGTGTCTCAGCATGCATGACCGATAAGTGCACATTGACAAACAGCCCCTGTCTTAGAAGTGGCTACAGGTAGAGCCTCCTGATACATTTAAAGGGACAGCACGTGCAAGGATCCTTTGCATTATCAGATATTGCAAGTCCCAAAACCAAGCGTCTCAGCATGCATGACCGCTAAGTGCACATTGACAAACAGCCCCTGTCTTAGAAGTGGCTACAGGTAGAGCCTCCTGATACATTTAAAGTGACAGCACGTGCAGGGGCCTTTGCATTATCAGTAATTACAATCAAACGAGTGACTTTTCTGAGTGTAGTAATGTGTATCCCGTCTCGCACACGGCATATGGGACGGGTTGCAAGACTCACTAGCGTGCACTTCCTCCTTCAAGCCGGAAGGAGGAAGTGTGCGCTAGTGAGTCTTGCAATGTTAGTGAGTCTTGCAACACGTCCAACAGGCCGAGTGTGAGATGTGATACGCATAAAACCGGCGGAATTCTGGGAAAGTAGCCCCTTGTCTCCCAGCCACACACCTGAGACAATTAAGCCTCATTTTAATGACAAATTCGAGTAGCTCACTACTTCTGAGCACTCAAGGGCACATCCCTGCTAATCACAACGAAATCATCTATACGGCCTGGTGCACACCAGAGGAGTTTTTCTGAGCGTTTTGAGTTTTTAAATCTGCTGCTAATGTTATTCTATGTGTCTGTGCACACTGGAGCAGTGAGGTTTTGTAAAAAACCCCATAGCATTACATTGTGAAGAGCTTTTGAAACCTAGGAAACGCTAGAGGTTGCTCCAGTGTGCACAGACACATAGGATAACATTAGCAGCAGATTTAAAAACTCAAAATGCTCAGAAAAACTCCTCTGGTGTGCACCAGGCCTACCTTGGTTTTTTTGCCACCAATTAGGCTTTCTTTGGATGGTACATTATGCTAAGTACTGTTTTAATCTAAATGCATTTTAATAGGAATAAAAAATAATTATTTCTTTTTGGCCATTATAGTTTTAGAATAAAATGTTCTCCTGTGGATAAAAGCCACACATTTATTTGCCCATTTTTGACGGTTATTGCAGCATTTAAATGATGTCCCTAGTACAATGTATGGTGACAATATTTTAGTTGTAAATAAAGGTGCATTTTTTTCAGTTTTACATTCATCACTATTTACAAGCTCATAATTTTAGAGTAAAATACCTTCTTGACATACATATTTTAAAAAATGCAGTTCCTAATGTATGTAGGTGTGATATAAATATACAAGGAAGGACATCTACACTCCTAAGTATAAATGGTGTGCAAAGAAATCATGTAACAAATAAGCAAGGAAAGCAACATGTACATAAACACTGCACCACCAATGGAATGTACAAATAGTAAGCTTTATTGAACAACAGAGAAACATAAAACCATTTAAAAAGGGGTATAAACCACTGGACAAAAACTTTATTATACACATGATAATATGAAGAAATAACAATAGCGCCTCACCTCTGAGTAATAAATGATACCCTACGCTGCTGATTCACTTAACTTGGGGTTCACAATGAGCCCCAAGAATGGAGTGGAGACCCGGGTCTGGTGGGAAAGTGACAAGTGCCTGGTAATAATACAAAGTGCTAGTGCTCAGTGAAAGGCTATGAGAATGAAGGTATAGAATCAGAATCAGAATCAGAAATCTTTATTTCGCCAAGCATGACATGGATCCATGCCCGGAATTGGTTTTGGCACAGTACAGATGGCTCGAGAAAAGAAGAACAAGACATAGATAGAAAAAAAAAGCTAGCAGACATCATCAGTTACATTTTACAGAAGTTACATTATACATCACAATCCCAATATGACATTAGAGTCCACCAATTAGTCACGTGGGCCGGTTGCCTGGTTTTCCGTAACTCTGCCCGGGCTGCAGCTCATTGTGGATTGCCCTGATGGGAGTATGTGGAGGGAATTAAGGAGGCTGACAGCCGAGGGGAAGAATGAGTTGCTGTGTCTAGTGGTCTTTGTGGCAATGGCACGTAGCCTCCGCCCCAGTGGAAGCAGCCTGAAGTAGCGGTGGCCTGGGTGTGAGGGGTCATTAGCAATCCTCAGTGCCCTAGATCGCAGTCTATTTTTATGTAAGATGGCAAGTGAGGGGAGGGAGCACCCAATGATCCTCTCCGCTGACCTGATGACTCTCTGTAGTCTGTTCCTGTCGTTGGCGGTGGCACCAGCATACCAGACTAAGATGGAAGAGCAGAGGATCGATTCGATGGTGGCGGAGTAGAAGCTAGTCAGAATCTCTTGGGACATGCCAAACTTCCTCAGCTGGCGGAGGAAGTACAGTCTCTACTGGGCTTTCCGCTGGGTGGCAGTGATGTTAGTCTTCCAGCTGAGATCACTGGAGATGGTTGTGCCCAGAAGTCGGGCGCAGGGAACCCTAGCTACCTCCTGAAATCAACGATTAGCTCAACTGTTTTCGCAGTGTTGAGCACCAGCCTGTTCTCCTTGCACCAGTTACAGATTCTCACCACCTGCTGATGGTACTCCTCGACATTATCCTTTGTGATAAGGCCAACGATGGTGGTGTCTTCACCGAATTTGATGACCTTGACAGAGTCTGTCTCGGATCTGCAGTTATTTGTGTAGAGGAAGAACAGCAGTGGAGACAGGACGCAGCCTTGAGGAGCACCTGTGTTCGTGGTCATTGGTTGTGAGCATATGCCGCCCAGCCTGACGACTTGGGACCTATTGGTGAGAAAGTCTGTGATCCAAAGACGTAGGCTTGGGTGGGCGCCGAGTGCGACCAGATCATCCTAGAGAATGCGTGGGCAGATGGTATTAAACGCTGAGCTGAAGTTCAGGAGTAGTATTCGGGCATACACATCTGGTCTGTCGAGGTCGTCGTTGATGAACTCCAGGCAGATATTTATTGCGTCATCTGTGGACCTGTTCACCCTGTAGGCGAACTGGTAAGGGTCAAGGAGGGGCGTAGTGGAGAGCTTCAGGGAGGATAGGACTATGCGCTCCAAGGTTTTCATGATAACGGATGTCAGGACCACAGGCCTGAAATTATTAAGGTCCACGGCCCCTGCTTTTTAGGAACAGGTATGATAGTAGACCTCTTGAAGCATGTGGAGACCTTGCCTTCTTTCAGTGACATCGTGAAAATAGCGGAGAGGATGGGAGCAAGTTGCCGTGAGCAGGATTTCAGGCAAGCAGGGGAAACGCCATCAGGGCCGGAGGCTTTCCTGGCCTTCAGAGTTGATAGGAGTTGCAGGACTTCAGCCTCACTGACCTCAGAAGGAGAGGGTGATCTCGGGGTGTTTACAGTGGATGGAGAGGGGGCAGGAGAGTCCAGGTGCCTCTCCGGGCCCTCCGTTCTCTCGAACCTACAGTAGAATTTACTAAGTTCTTCGGCAAGTTCCAGGCTGGGTGCTGCATGTTGGGGGGGGGAGGCTTGTAGTTAGTGGCAGCCTTAAGCCCCTTCCATACAGCACGTGAGTCATTCGAGCGCAGGTTGTGTTTCATCTTCTCAACGTACTTCCTTTTGGCAACTCTCAGCTCGCGATTTAGATTATTCCTTGCCCTTCTGTAGTCCTCCTGGCTGCCAGACTTATGTACGGCTTCCTTGCTCCTCCACAGTTGCCGTAGCTTGTTGGTGAACCACGGTTTGTTGTTCGGGTACACCTTGAAGGATTTGGTTGGTACACACGAATCCTGAGAAACTGATGTATGAGGCGATGTTGTCTGCCCACTCATCCAAGTTTGGCGCTTCCAGGGAGAAACAGAGACAGGTAGGCAGGCCGTCCACAGCCAGTGGTGCAGCAGTAGTGCAAGTGAACGCAGACAGTAGTGCAGCAGTAGTGCAAACAGTACAGCAGGGCTCACCACAGTTCAGCCAGGTGCCATGTTGGCAAGCACAGCAACAGAGGCACAGGGGGTCAGCATGCAGGCTGGGCACACAACAGAGTTCAGCATGGCACACAGAGTTCTGCAGCAGCTAGGCCAAGAAGGAGCAGCAGGAGGGGGGCAGAGAAGCAGGCCCACTGCGGGGCAAAAGACAGTGAGGCTCTTACCCTTGATGAGTGAAAGTCTGGACAGGAGGTCTATGAGGCCAGAAGCGAGACACAAACTTGTGGGAGCAGTGGTGTGATGGAGGCTGCAATTTGGGGGCCAGCAGCATCCGATCCCCTTGCCGACTCCAGCCACAGCTCCAATGTCTTAGCTCTTGCGGGGGCAGCAGCATCTGTGGCAGGCTCGCTGCGGAGTCAGCGCTGGGGAGGCAGTCGTAGTGGTGTGGGCCTCTCCCTGACTGCAATCCACGTGAAGGGCCCAGCGGACCAGAGCAGGGCCTGCAGGCGGCTTGAGCAGAGGAGTGGCGGATGGCTGTCCTCTGTAGGAGGTCCGCGGGAGGAGGATATGTGCCGACTGTGAGTGGAGGCAGCCGGCGGCGGAGACTCGGTGCGTCGTTCCCTCTTAAGGTGTCGGCGGCATTCTCCGCCTCGATGCCGGGGTTGTCTCTGTGGAGGTTGGTTGGCAGCAGCGGATCCAGAAAGAAGGAGGCAGTGCTACCTAAAGTGCCCGTCAGGAGTGCGGGCCTGCGAGTTGTCCGAGGGGCCAGGAGAGCATGCCTGCGAGTCAGTCCCTCCACGTGTTGGCCAAAGGACTGTTCGCAGAGGCAGTTCCGCTCCGAGTTGGAGGCCAGCGGGGGTTGAATGCCAGGTGTGCATCACAAGCCTGTGATGCGCCGAGGAAAAGTATCAGAAAGGTGGCAAAAAAAGGAAAGAAAAGGAAAAAAGAGAGGATCCATGTGCCGAGGCTGCTGCGAATTGCAGGAAGTAATATGCTCATAGCAAAACCAGTAAATTATATAGTTGAATTAGCATTATGATATGACAGGCTTTGCAGGTAGAAATAAATAGTGTATGGCAAACTTACTACACCGGCTCAGCGTTCCAAAAATGGGGTGGGGGGGTAAGGCAGCGATCCATCCAGGTAGAGGGAGGCTCAAAAATGCCCTGCGCGTGGTGTTGTCAGGAGCCTCTAATTTTTTACACTGCAGGTGATGAAATCTCTAAATTCTCTGCAATTTCTACATTAAAGGGAATCCTCTGCCACTAATACTTTTAGCTACGGATCCAGAACAAACAGCCAGATCATAGGTTTCTGACTAGAGATGGCCCGAACAGTTCGCCGGCGAACTTGTTTGCGTGAATATCAGCTGTTCGCGTTCGCATTGAACTGTGCACATAGCGAGTTCGACCCATCCCCCTATATCACATCATTGGGCTAAACTTTGACCCTCTACATCACAGTCAGCAGACCAATGGCAGCCAATCAGGCTGCACTCCCTCCTGGACCCCCGCCCCCCTTATAAAAGGCAGCAGCGTCAGCCATCTTCTCACTCTGTCTGCTGCTGCTATAGGGAGAGAAGGGGGAGGTTGCTGGAGAGATTGGTAAAGCGTTCGTTAGCTCTTGTTAGCTTGCTCCTTGCTGATATTTGTTGCTGAAAAGCACCCCAAAAAAGCTCTTTTGAGAGCTAATGTTCTTGTGATGTGTATACCAGTCAGTGCATACATTTCACTGCATCTGTGTGACTGTACACTGTATTAGTCCAGTCAGTGCATACCTTTCACTGCATCTGTGACTGCACATTGTATTATACCAATCAGTGCATACCTTTCACTGCATCTCTGTGACTGCACACTGTATTAGTCCAGTCAATGCATATCTTTCACTGCATCTCTGTGACTGCACACTGTATTATACCAGTCAGTGCATACCTTTCACTGCATCTGGGCAGCACGGTGGCGTAGTGGTTAGCTATCTTGCCTTACAGCGCTGGGTCCCTGGTTCGAATCCCAGCCAGGGCACTATCTGCAAAAGAGTTTGTATGTTCTCTCCGTGTCTGCGTGAGTTTCCTCCGGGCACTCCGGTTTTCTCCCACATTCCAAAAAAAAACATACGGATAAGTTAATTGGCTCCCCCTAAAAAAATTGGCCCTAGACTACAGTACTTACACTACATAATATAGACATATGGCAATGGTAGGGATTAGATGGTGAGCTCCTTTGAGGGACAGTTAGTGACAAGATATCTATATACCGTATTTTTCGGAATATAAGACGCACTTTTTCTCCCCCAAAAATAGGAAGAAAAGTGCCTGCGTCTTACATTCCAAAGGCAGGGAATCCCTGACTTCAGAACCGCCTGCCGATGCCAACCGCCAATCCGCTGCATTGTCGGGGACTCCCTGCCTTGTACCCCTGTGTGGTCTGCCGGTCCGCTCCCCCGGTAACAATAACTGCAGAGCAACTCACCTTTCTATGGATTCCAGCACTGTGTGGTCTGCTGTGTGGTCCTCTGCCTCCAGCATGTCAGCTACACCTGTAAATGAAAAGTTAGCGCAGAGACGCTCACCTACTCAGCGGCAGCCGCGCCGGTGGCAGCACAATCTGCAGACATCTTTCCCGGGATGCTTCCCCTAGTGACGGCTCCTGCTAATGACTCATTGAGTCATGGGGAATGACTCATTGAATCATTAACAGGAGCCATCACTAGGGGGAGCCGCGCAGCTTCCCCTAGAGACGGCTCCTGTGAATGATTCAATGAGTCATTCCCCATGACTCAATGAGTCATTAGCAGGAGCCGTCACTAGGGGAAGCCTCCCGGGACGAGATGTCTGCAGATCGTGCTGCCACCGCCGCGGCTGCCGCCGAGTAGGAGAGCAGACATTTCGGCCTCCCGGGACCGAGATGTCTGCAGATCGTGCCGCCGCCGCTGAGCAGGTGAGTGTCTCTGCGCTAACTTTTCATTTACAGGTGTAGCTGACATGCTGGAGGCGGAGGACCACACAGCAGACTACACAGCGCTGGAATCCATAGAAAGGTGAGTTGCTCTGCAGTTATTGTTACCGGGGGAGAGCTCGACATGGGGGGGGGGGGACAGAGGACAGTATGGGGACTGGGGGGGCACACACATGGACATGCACAGGAGGGGGCACACACAGGAGGACAGGAGGGGGGGTGAAGGGGACACAGAAACACACACAAGGGGGGCAGGAGGGGACACAGACACACACAGGGGGACAGGAGTGGACACAAGGGGCCTGGAGGACCACAGAGGGGGGCAGGAAGGGATGCCACACACAGGGGGACAGAAAGGGACACATAGTGGACACAAGAGGACAATGGGGAGAACGTGTACTGTACAATACGCTCCTGGAATATGGACGCACCAGGTTTAGTATATACTGTATACATTTTTTCCCCAGATTTTTGCTCTCTAAACCTAGGTGCGCCTTATATTCCAGAGCGTCTTATATTCCGAAAAATACGGTATACACTGTACAGCGCTGCGTAATATGTCGGCGCTATATAAATACTAAATAATAATAATAAAATAATAATCTGTGTGACTGCACATTGTATTATACCAGTCAGTGCATACCTTTCACTGCATCTCAGTGACTGCACACTGTATCATACCAGTCAGTGCATACCTTTCACTGCATCTCTGTGACTGCACACTGTATTAGTCCAGTCAGTGAATACCTTTCACTGCATCTCGGTGACTGCACACTGTATTATACCAGTCAGTGCATACCTTTCCCTGCATCTGAGTGACTGCACACTGTATTGTACCAATCAGTGCATATCTTTCATTGCATCTGTGACTGCACGTTGTATTATACCAGTCAGTGCATACCTTTCACTGCATCTCTGTGACTGCACACTGTATTATACCAGTCAGTGCATACCTTTCACTGCATCTGTGTGACTGCACACTGTATTAGTCCAGTTGGTGCATACCTTTTACTGCATATCTGTGACTGCACACTGTATTATACCAGTCAGTACATACATTTCACTTCATCTGTGTGACTGCACACTGTATTATACCAGTCAGTGCACACCTTCCACTGCATCTGTGTGACTGCACATTGTATTATACCAGTCAGTGCATACCTTTCACTGCATCTCAGTGACTGCACACTGTATCATACCAGTCAGTGCATACCTTTCACTACATCTGTGACTGCACACTGTTTTATACCAGTCAGAGCATACCTTTCACTGCATCTGTGTGACTGCACACTGTATTATACTAGTCAGTGCATACCTTTCACTGCATCTCTGTGCCTGCAAACTGTATTAGTCCAGTCAGTGCATACCTTTCACTGCATCTCTGTGACTGCACATTGCATTATACCAGTCAGTGCATACCTTTCACTGCATCTCTGTGACTGCACACTGTATTATACCAGTCAGTGCATACCTTTCATTGCATCTGTGTGACTACACACTGTATTAGTCCAGTTAGTGCATACCTTTCACTGCATATCTGTGACTGCACAATGTATTATACCAGTCAGTGCATACATTTCACTTCATCTGTGTGACTGCACACTGTACTATACCAGTCAGTGCATACCTTTTACTGCATCTGTGTGACTGCACACTGTATTAGTCTAGTCAGTGCACATCTTTCACTGCATTTGTGTGACTGCACATTGTATTATACCAGTCAGTGCATACCTTTCACTGCATCTGTGTGACTGCACACTGTATTATACCAGTCAGTGCATATCTTTCACTGCATCTCTGTGCCTGCAAACTGTATTAGTCCAGTCAGTGCATACCTTTCACTGCATCTGTGACTGCACATTGTATTATACCAGTCAGTACATACCTTTCACTGCATCTCTGTGACTGCACACTTTATTAATCCAGTCAGTTCCTACCTTTCACTTCATCTCCCCCATTATGGACAAAAAAACAGGCAGAGGCAGAGCCAGAGGCAGGCCACCGGGCAGGTCTGTTCGAGGTAGTGGTGTCGTGATTTTGTGCGGCCCTCGACCAAAGTACTTTGTTGAGAAAGCACATACCATCAACCCCTAAGATTGTCAGGAAGTAGTTGACTATTTAATACAGAAAACATCATCTTCCTTAGCTTTGGAACCGTGACATATCTTCCTTCTCCTGCTCTGATTCTGGCACCCCACTTAACACTCAGCCGGCAGCCACCACCGCTACTACTAGCACCACAGCCGCTCCACTTGAGATGTCGGAGGAGTTATTCACACATTCCTGTGAGGAATATACTGATGCACAACCTTTATTTTTACAAGGTGAAGGCGCAAAGCATGTTACACTACCTCATATGTCTGAGTTAGGCATCAGTATGGATGTAAGATGTGAGGATAATGAAGTACCTGTTGTTGGTGCAGTTTTGGAGGTGTCTGATACAAGCAAAGCTGTGGTGGATGATTATGATGATGATGATCCCGCCATGGATGTCACGTGGGTTCCCATTAGACAAGATGAACAGGGGGACAGTTAAGAGGGGGAGTCAGAGAGGAGTAGGAGGAGACGATTATGGATGATTATGATGATGATGATCCCACCATGGATATCACGTGGGTTCCCATTAGACAAGATGAACAGGGGGACAGTTAAGAGGGGGAGTCAGAGAGGAGTAGGAGGAGACGAAGTGCTGTAAGAAGAAGGGGGAGCTCGTCATCAGAAACAGCTCATGGCAGTGTCCGGCGGCATGTATTGCCACCTATGCACAGCCAGCCAACATGCCCTTCAAGGTCAGCTGCTGCCGCCACCACCAAAATGCCATCATCCTAGAGCTCGCCGGTGTGGACATTTTTTTGTGTGTCTGCCTCAGATGACAGTGATGCCATCTGTACTCTCTGCCACCAAAAATTGAGTCTTGGAAAGAGCAAAACCCACCTAGGGACAACTGCCTTATGAAGGCAAATGATGAACAAGCACAAACAGCAATGGGATGACCACCTGAGGAAAAGCAGCACACAAACGCAAAGCCAATCTCCGCCTCCTCTTCCTCCTTCAGGTGCAGTATCTTCAGCCGATTTATCCCTTGCACCTTCACAGCCACCCTCCTCCACTCCGCCTCTCACCTTGAGCGGTTCCTGCTCCTCTGCCCACAACAGCCAGGTGTACATTAACGAAATCTTTGAGCGAAAGAAGCCAATGTTTGCCAGTCACACCCTTGCCTGGCATCTGACAACTGGCTTAGCGGAACCGTTATCTCATCAGCTGTTACCATACCAGCTGGTGGATTCTGAGGCCTTCCGATATTTGTGGCGATTGGGACACCGCAGTGGAAGATACCAGGCCGCAAATATTTTTCTAAAAAGGCTATATCCAAACTGTACCGTGATGTTGAAAGGCAAGTGGTGTCATCTCTGGCACACAGCGTTGGGTCAAGGGTCCATCTGATCACGGATGACTGGTCTGCAAAGCACGATCAGGACAGGTACATTACTTGTACAGCACATTGGGTCAACCTGGTGACCGCTGGCAAGCAGGGAGTACGTGGCTGTGCAGCGGACCTAGTTGTGATAACTCCACTGCTTGCAGGCAGGCCTGCTGCCACCTCCTCTCCTTCTTCTCCTACTCCTCCTGCTACATCCTCTTCGCTGTCATCGTCATCCTCCTCCTCCCCGGCTAAGTGGCAGTGCTACTCTACTGGTGCTGCGATCTCCTCTCCAACTACACACCCCCAGCTCCCCAGGCCCTATGCTGCATGCCAGGTACAACGGTGTCACGCCATCTTGGACATGTCTTGCCTCAAAGCCGAGAGTCACCCGGACCAGTACTCCTGGCCTCTTTTAAGAAACAGGTGAATCAGTGGCTGACCCCGCATCAACTGGAGATCGGCAACATGTTGTGTGACAACAGCATCAATCTCATTTCAGCTTTGAGCTTGGGCAGCTTGACACATGCACCCTGCATGGCACATGTGCTGAATCTTATAATTCAAAGATTTGTGTGTAAGTACCCAGGTTTACAGGAGGTCCCAAAGCAGACCAGGAAGGTGTGTGGGCATTTCAGGTGTTCCTACACGGCCATGGCACGCTTGGCCGATATTCAGCAGAGAAACAACTTGCTGGTGAGGCGCTTGATTTGCGATAGCCCGACTTGCTGGAATTCAACGCTCCTCATGTTTGACAGCCTGCTACGACAGGAGAAAGCCGTCAATGAGTATCTGAACAGCTACGGTGAAAGGTCAGGCTCTGGGTCAGGCTCTGGGGATTTTTTGGCCGAAGTACTGGACACTCATGCGTAATGCCTGCAGGCTCATGCATCCGTTTGAGGAGGTAACAAACCTGGTGAGTCGCAGTGAAGGCGCCATCAGCGACTTAATCCCATATGCTTTCTTCCTTGAGCATGCAGTGCGTAGAGTGGTGGATCAAGCTGTAGAGGAGCATGAACAGGAAGAGGAGGAAGAGTTGTGGGAACCATGATGACTAGAACCAGATTTGTTCTCAACACCTGCGGCAGCACAGAGGAGTGGGGGAGGAGGAGTTGTCTGGGGAAAAAGAGTCAGATGAGGAAGGTGGTTTTTTAGAATCAGAATCAGGAGGAGGTAGAAGCATAACCGCAGCAGGCATTGCAGGCGGCTTATGCTGCTCTCTTTCCTGTGGTATTGTTTGTGGCTGGGGGGAGGAGGAGAACTTACCTGACATCACTGAAGAAGAGCAAGAGATGACTAGTAGGTTGGCATCCAACTTTGTGCAGATGGGTTCTTTCATGCTGTCCAGCCTGTTGAGGGACCCCCGTATAAAAAACTTAAGAGGAATGACCTGTACTGGGTGGCAACGCTACTAGACCCTCAGTATAAGCACAAAGTGGCTGAGATGTTACCAAATAAATACAAGTTTGAAAGGATGCAGAACTTGAAACACCATTTGGCAAGTTTGCTTTACAGTGCGTTTAAGGGTGATGTCACAGCACAATGGAATAAAGGTGCCACTGTCAGTAATCCTCCTCCTCCTTCCATGTCCACGCAGGCAAGGAGAGGACGCTCTAGCGATCTCATGGTGATGTCAGACATGCGGACATTCTTTAGTCCAACACCTCGCCTTAGCCCTTCCGTATCCACCTTCCACCAACGCCTCGACTAGCAGGTAGCCGACTACCTGGCCTTAAGTGCGAATATAGACGCTCTGAGCAGCGATGAACCCCTGGACTACTGGGTGCACAGGCTTGACCTGTGGCCTGAGCTGTTACAATTTTCCATCCAACTTCTGGCTTGCCCTGCCTCAAGTGTCCTGATAGAAAGGACCTTCAGCGCAGCTGGAGGCATTGTCAGTGAGAAGAGAAGTCGCCTAGGTCAAAAAAGAGTTCAGTACCTCACCTTTATCAAAATGAATGAGGCATAGATCCCAGAGGGCTACTGCCTGGCCTCAACGAAGACTAAGTCAGTCCCCACACACAGCATCTCTGCCTACCGGCCGCTGCTGCCTGCCCCAAGACAAAGTCAGTCCCCACACCGCATCTCTGCCTGCAGGCCGCTTGACTGCCTGCCCCAAGACTAAGTCAGTCCCCACACAGCATCTCTGCCTACCGGCCGCTGCTGCCTGCCCCAAGACAAAGTCAGTCCCCACACTGCATCTCTGCCTGCAGGTCGCTTGACTGCCTTCTCCGCCACCACCAACAGGGTCCAGGACTCCAGGTGGATTCTGGAATTTTTAAGGCCGCTGCTAGCAGCGGCTGCTAACGAAAAGAATAATAATTTTTCTGATGCGTGTACATGCCTGCCTAAAACAAAACAAAAGGCATGTACATGTGTCAATTCCCCTTCGTGATCATTGCCTTGCCGTGGTAAAGGGGCTTGCGTATCACAATGAAGCAATGACCTATATGAGTGTGTTGGGGGGCACACCCAAGATAATAAGGTTGTTGCTTCATTGTGGACAGACCAAATTCGATCAGCTGGACAGTCACTGTCGTTCTGTCATTGAGCTACCTCAGCCTGACCATATGGGTTTGAAAACCGCCATCGCCTGCACTTTCGTCATCGCTCGCACCAGTCCAGCATGGCCATCACTACACAAACAGCTGTTTGCGGTGCGTTACTCAGTGAGTTTGGTCTGTCAGTGTGAAGTAGTACACCACCTATGCTGGGAATACACGATGCGTTTATGCACCAGAATCGAGCCGCTGGCTTGATGCCGGCGTGTCCCAGCTCGTCCGCGCGGGTGCGTGGATCGATTCCCACTCGTCCCCACGGGCGCTTCTTATCTGCCGCTCGTCGCTCTGCCGCTTAGGAATGCAATGTGATCTCTATCCTTTAGGGATTATAACTCTGCTCTGCATCAAATCTGTAATTTTCCCCGGGACATGCCTCCCTCCAGGTGTTAGACCCCTTGAAACATATTTTCCATCACTTTTGTGGCCAGAAACAGTGTTTGTAGTTTTTCAAGTTTGCCTGCCAACTAAAGTCTGTTGCGGTTCACCGAGTTCACAGGTTCAGGGACTTTTGCGGAAGTTCGCATTCGCGGTTCGCGAACCGAAAATCTGAGGTTCGAGCCATCTCTACTTCTGACAAAAATATGACAAGAGTATCTGCATGCTTGTCTCAGGCACTCCTGGAGCCAATGCCAGGCACACAACTGGTATTGTTTGAAAATAAATAAGTATGGCAGCCTCCATATACCTCTTGCTTCAGGTTCCCTTTAAGGAATGTTATACTTACAGTATATAGCACCACTTGTATGTGCAACATTTTACAGAGTTTCACAGAATGGTGCTCCCCTCCTTTTTATTTAGCTATTATTTTTATTTTTTTACTTTGAGACAATCGCCCTCTTGGATTTTTTTATACCAGGTTACTGCCCTGTTGCCAATCCACCTAAATTGTTGTGCCATGTTCAGGTAGGTTTTGTTAGTTTTTGTGAAATTTCCAGCTCTGTTTATTTCCTCTTTTTTCTTGTCCTTGTTTTCTTTTTTAAGTTTGTTGCATCAAGAGGGCCCCAACTACCACTTCAATCCCTCTGAAAAGGGGGTCTATTCTTCAGATCAGGTGTTTTTTGTGGCTACATTTGTTATGGGTATGAAGATTACAATGTCCACACTTTTTTTTACAAGATTAGGGGCCCATCTTGTAAAAAAAGTGTGGACATTGTAATCTTCATACCCATAACAAATGTGAGAGTCACAAGGGGCTGGCAAGGGAAAGATTGTGGACATTGGAGACCCCATCAAAGTTTTGTTGGGAAGTCCCATAATTTATAGTTACACCCCTGCTCAGAGGTAATAGTAAACTGTTTTAATAATAACATAATGATTATTTCTGACTGAAAAAGTATGACAGGGAATACTTAGTACCTTAGCATTCTTCTTCAATATTTAATCTATTTATTAGTTGAATTCAGGAGTTAAGCTCAGAGTCCAGCCATTGTGATGGTCATCTGATGTGGCAGTTTCTCCCCACATCAACCAATGCAATAGATGTAGTTATATATTATGGTATAGGAAATGTCCCTTTTGTTTAGATTGTAGCTTGGACATGTTTAGAGTACAAGAAAAATACTGTAAGTACACTATTTGCTTATAGCTGATTTTCTTCACCTCAGGTGTGCATCATGCTGGGATTCCTGGCAGACACAGTTTAATTAAGACAATTTCTAATAAGAAGATTATTTTCTTGTAATTCATATCTCCCTGTGCAAACCAGCCAGTCTATAAACAAACATGATGCCTTAATTTTTTTACTGTTCCTTCAATTCTCGCGTCAGGCCAAACTATGAAAGAAATGTGTTTAATGCAATCAAAAGTAATTACTTTCTTTCCCTTGATTATTGTAAGAGTAATTTGGAACCTTTGGTTCTTGTACAGAAAAGAGACATATAATCTGCATTCCAGCAGTGCCTCTTTTTTTGGAATCCAGAATCCCTTGAGATTTTTCATTTTATGCATAAACACTACTAATTGGAGTAGCCAAACACATTAATGGGGTATCTTCACCTCCCACTGTTTTATTTTTTAATTAAAGTACAATACCTCCTCTGCATGGTAGTAATTACTACAGCATTGCCTCCGGGATTTAAAGTTATTACATGTGAATAAATCCCATTAAAAGTAAGTTTTAAACTGTGTGAGATATCATTTTTTGGCCATAGACAGACACAATAGAAGGATGATGTTGCAAGAACAATATAAACTGCATTTACGGTAATAGCCTCTCTAAAACATTTACCTCTTTTGGCAAGCGCACACTCAGCAAACAAAATCTAAGACTTATGATTCATTTTATTTACATCCAGCAGCTTATGGTGCTCAATAAAACTCAAAGAGTCTTTTTAAGTACATAAAAAAAGTATTTGTCTTGCCAGAGAATTCCTTCACAAAAATTTTGTTTAAGTTTTTTCCTGAATTCTGACTCCAAACACAATTTAAATTATCTGAAAGCTTAGGAAACAAAGTGGTCTATTTTCTAAAAAATGATTACACGTCAATGAGCACAACCCACTATACATGGGTAATGCTCGCTTTGCTACAATAATGCATGTTACATGCATTATATTACGATTCTGGAGAGAAGACTCCTGTTTTGCAAATTTGGTTTATGGGGGTATATGTACTAAACTGTGATATGTAGAATAGTGTGTGTAAAGTCTTACTGCGCAATAAGTAGAGTGTAATGCAGTACATTACAGGCAGTGTATTCCGCTCTACTCATTATACAGTAAGACTTTACGCATGCTATTCTGCTTACAGTGCTGTTTAGTGATTATACCCCATGTTCTGCTGTGGGCTACCAGCTAGCTCTGTAAGGGTGTGTTCACACTATAGAGTTGATTCCCAAAGCAGCATTATGCTGTATCAGGGATTTATTCAAATGATGTGATTAAAAGTTTGCATGCGTAAATTTCTACTGCTCAGAACTTAATGTCTGTTAACTAATTAACACATAAAATAATGGATGAGCAAGCAGATAATACATAAGCACACACAAACATCGCACCTGTTATCTGCTCACTGGCCCATTATTTCATGCATTATTCATGTAATTGACATAGCATTTTGAACTTTTTCTCACAATAAATGACATGCATAAATCCATGTGCTACATCATTCTCGTTTAAAAATCATCTCCAATCAGTAGTGTCAGTGCACACCACCGGGCACTGCTGTTGGATGCATTGCAGTACAGTTCTGCCACATCTAATAAAAGATCATATATTAACCACTTGCCAACCGCACACTCATACCGTGCGGCGGCAAAGTGGTAGCTGGAGGACCAGCGACGCAGATCTGCGTCGCCAGGTGCCTCCCTACCTATTAAGGAAAGGCCGTTTTCTGTTAGATCACGGAGCGGGTCTCCGTGAATAGCCTGCGAGCCGCTCATCGCGGCTCGCAGACTTAATGTAAATGCAGGAGACATTTGTCTCCTTTGTTTACATTGTATGGCGCTGCTGCGCAGCAGCGCCGTAAGGCAGATCGGCGACCCCCGGCCAATCATCGGCCGGGGATCGCCGCCATGTGACAGTGGACATCCTGTCACAGGCTGCACAGGACGGATAGCGTCCTGTGCAGCCCCGATCACCGGGGGGACAGGTAGGAGAGGGAGGGGGGGGGATGTCGCCGCGGAGGGGGGCTTTGAGGTGCCCCCCCCCACAACATGCCACCAGCAGGAGCGATCAGACCCCCCCTGCACATCATCCCCATAGGGGGAAAAAAGGGGGGCGATCTGATCACTCTGCATGCCAGCTGATCTGTGCTGGGGGCTGCAGAGCCCACCCAGCACAGATCACAAAAATCAGCGCTGGTCCTTAAGGGGGGGTAAAGGGTGGGTCCTCAAGTGGTTAAAATGGTAGCAGGAAAAAAGGCCGGCTGAGGGTGGACAAAAAGGACGCCGGCATAGACACGAATGCAATTATCGTTAATATGGTGAAAAAAAGCAGAAAAAAGTGTGCCACGATAAATATCGTTAACAACATTAAAACATTAACGTTTTTGAAGTATGTTATCATTTTAGAAGCCTGCAACGTTATAGCTTTTGTCATATTATTTAGTTTGTACGTACAGATTTTACATCATTAAAGATATTATCATTTCTATGTGTAAAAGGGTGTGGTTAGGGTTAGGCACCAGCAGGGGGAGTGGTTAGGGTTAGGCACCACCCAGGCGGCAGTTAGTTTTAGGCAACACCAGGGGGGGGGTTAGGGTCAGGCACCACCAGGTGGGTTAGGGTTAGGCGCCACTAGGGGAGTGGTTAGTTTTAGGCACCACCATGGGAAGGGTTCTGTGTGAGAGTAGGGTTGGGTTAAGCTGTATTGTTGAACTACGTAACAATTTTTAATATTAATATCTTTTCGCTATTATTTGCCGTCTGTTTTCAACTGTATTTATTGTTAACCAAGTTTGACAACAATGTTTATCGTTATCAAATTTCGTTATCCCCCTGCGCCATTTCATTATCCCTTTGTTCATGGCGCTCTTTTTTCATGCATGGTTTCCTATCTGTGAGCCTTGTTGCATTGTGGGTTATACAGCTGTTTCCAACTGCCAAGCAACCAGTATCTCCTTTTGTGCATATGTTTTTTGTTTTTTTCATGTCTGCTAGTAGTAAAGATAATGCCATGCAGGATGATTGTGAATCAAACAATATGAACAAATTACATGGTGATTATCAATCATTTCTTGATCTCTATTCTATTTTTTAACTTCTCACTTTGCAGTATATTCATTTATTTTTTTCCCTTTTCGCTAAAGTTTCTCTGTTAAGAGTAAAATTTGTATGTATGGGTGCGTAAGAGTGCCCCCCTCTGTGCCACCAGTGACCCCTCTGCACCCCTACTCTCCCCTGTACATCCTGTGCCTCTTCCCGTCCCCTTGTGCCCCCTCTGAGCCTCCTTCTGTTTCTCATGTTTCCCCTCTGTGCCTTTTACTTTCCACCCTTATCCTCTCTTTCCTTTCTCCTTTCATACTGTACCCCTCAGTCCTTCTGTGCCTATTCTGCCATGACTGCCCCCCCTCCTCCATCTCTGTACCATCAAGGCCCCCTCTCACCTCTGACAGTGTCTCATGCCACTCGGGGATGCTGTCCTCTGTCTCCATCCCTGTTGCATGCATCATGGAGGTGATGCAATTAATTCTTAATTACAGGGGGTTTGTACGTCGGATGTTCACAAACCAGGGACTGCACACATTCAGCTACCTCATCATGTGATGACTGGCACAGAAAAGTGTTGGTTCAGTTAAATAAAGCTGCAGAGTGCATCACCCCTACTTACCATCCCTTTCTTGAAGTAGGCAATGACTATACATTTTGACAAACAATAGTCTCTTGTTTTACAAAACAGTTTTGCTTGTTTTGTGTGAAAAAAGGTGAAAGGTGTACTTTAAAAATGGTCTACACATTTGTCTCACCATGGAGGCTGGAGTTTATTTCCCACTTGCATTATGTTGCTTAGCAACAATTATACATAGTACTTTCTGAACCCTACTTGGGTTAATATCAGGACTCTTTGATTAGTCTGGGCTTTTAGTTATGCAGTCAGCATTCCTGTAGTCACTAAGCAAGCATGGTTGTGTATGCTCTCATGCTATTAACTTAGCTCTGTTTATTCTGCAGTTTTAAGTTATGCAACAGTCCCTTGGATCAGAAGAAACAATTATTGTGCTATTTCTGGGCGAGATTGACAGATTTACACTAAGCAATATAGCAGTTACCTACTTTTACTAGTCTCTTCTAAATAATAGCTCAGGTGTGATAGAGAGGGCCCGAACGGTTCGCCGGCGACCGGTTCCCGGCGAATTTCTGGTGGTACACGTTTGCGGAGAACCACAAACTTTTCCGGAAGTTCGGTTCGCCCCCATAATGCACCATTAGGATCAACTTTGATCCTCTACATCACAGTCAGCAGGCACATTGTAGCCTATCAGGCTACACTCCCTCCTGGAGCCACTCCCCCACTTATAAAAGGCAGGCACCGCCGGCCATTATACTCACTCGTGTGCCTGCAGTAAATAGAGAAGGAACAGCTGCTGCTGCTGCTGCTGCTGCTGCTGCTGCTGCTGCTGCAGACTCTCATAGGAAAAGATTAGTTAGGCTCTCGTAGGCTTGGTAGCTTGGTCCCTGTTGATTCTTATTGCTAAAATAGCACCCACAACAGCTCTTTTGAGAGCTAATCTTGTTCTTGTGATCTATTTTTTTTTCTGTGTGTCCCACTGACACTTATGTTGCATAGACAACCTTGATAATTCATACTGTGTGTGCCACTGCCAGGCCCAGCACATTCAGTGACTACCTGTGTGTGTGACAGGCAGCTGCACATTGTAATACCCAGTACTGCATATACCTACCTACCTGTTGTTCACAGTGCACCTACCGACCTACGGGAGTTTAGCGCATGCAGTGTCACTGAGCCTGTCCGCTACCTGTCTGTGTGTGACAGGTGCACATTGTGATACCCAGCACTGCATATGCCTACCTACCTGTTGTTCACAGTGCACCCACCTACCCACGTGAGCGCACACAGTGTCACTATGCCTGTCCGCTACCTGTCTGTGTGTGACAGGTGCACATTGTAATACCCATTAATGCATATATCTACCTGTTGTGTTCAGTGCACCCACCTCATTACTGCATACACCTACCTGTTGTGTTCAGTGCACCCACCTACCTACGTGAGTGCACGCAGTGTGATATACCACTCCGTGCATACCTGTTAACTGCACCTGTGTGACTGCACATTGTATTAGTCAGGTCAGTGCTTACCTTTCACTTCATCCCCCCCGATATGGGCAAAACGGACAAAACAGGTAGAGGAAGAGGTAGAGGCAGACCCAGAGGAAGGCTACCCAGCAGGTCTGTGCGAGGTCGTGTTGATGTGATTTTGTGCGGCCCTGGTCCAAAGTCAGAAGAAGGCACATCCCATCAACTCCCAAGATTGTAAGGACGTGGTTGACTATTTAACACAGAACACCTTATCTTCCGCAGCCACCAGCGCTACTACAAGCACCACATCCGTTGCATTTGACACTTCGCAGGAGTTAATTGGTGGGGAATTAACTGATTCACAGAGATTATTGTTACAACCAGATGAAGGCGCTAAGCAAGTTACACCACCTCATATGTCTGAGTTAGGCGGCGGCACTATGGATGTAATGTGTGAAGATGATGAAGTACCTGCTGTTGGTGCAGTTTTGGAGGTGTCTGAGGCAAGCAAAGCTGGGCAGGATGATTATGATGATGACGATGATACGGATCCCACGTATGTTCCCAATAGAGGAGATGAACAGGAGGACAGTTCAGAAGGGGAGTCAGAGAGGAGTAGGAAGAGACGAGTTCCTGAAAGAAGCAGGGGGAGCTCGTCGTCAGAAACAGCTGGTGGCAGTGTCCGGCGGCATGTATCGCCACCTATGTACAGCCAGCCAACATGCCCTTCATTGTCAGCTGCTGATGCCACCATAGTGCCATCACCCCAGGGGGGCTCAGCGGTTTGGAAATTTTTTAATGTGTCTGCCTCAGATCGGAGCAATGACATCTGTTCTCTCTGCCTCCAAAAATTGAGCCGTGAAAAGGCCAACACTCACGTAGGGACAACTGCCTTATGGAGGCACATGCAGAAAAGGCACAAACTGCAATGGGAAGAGCACCTGAGCAAAAGCAGCACACAAAAGAAAAGCCACCCTCCTTCTCCTCTTCCTCCTTCAGGTGCAGCATCTTCAGCCGCTTTCTCCCTTGCACCTTCACAGCCACCCTCCTCCACTCAGCCTCTGCCCTTGAGTGGTTCCTGCTCCTCTGCCCACAGCAGCCAGGTGTCTGTGAAGGAAATCTTTGAGCGGAAGAATGCAATTTCTGCCCGGCGTCTGACAGCTGGCGTAGCAGAACTGTTAGCTCGCCAGCTGTTACCATACAAGACTCTGAGGCCTTCCGTAAATTTGTGGCCATTGGGACACCGCAGTGGAAGATACCAGGCCGCAATTATTTCTCTAAAAAGGCGATACCCAAATTGTATCGTGAAGTTGAGAGGCAAGTGGTGTCATCTCTGCACACAGCGTTGGGTCAAGGGTCCACCTGACCACGGATGCCTGGTCTGCCAAGCACGGCCAGGGCCACTACATTACTTACACAGCCCATTGGGTCAACCTGGTGACCGATGGCAAGTAGGGAGTACGTGGCTGTAGACACTGTGAGCAGCGATGAACCCTTGGACTACTGGGTGTGAAGGCTTGACCTGTGGCCAGAGCTGTCACAATTTGCAATCCAGCTTCTGTCTTGCCCTGCCTCAAGCGTCTCGACTGTTCTGTCCTCAGCCCGGCGACCATATGGGCTGGAAAGCCGCCATCACCTGCACTCTCGTCATGGTGCACACCAGTCCAGCACGGCCGTCACTACACAAAAAGTTGTATACCTTTCACTGCATCTTTGACTGCACATTGTATTATACCTGGCAGTCAGTGCATACCTTTCACTTGAATGGATGGCAGACTTGCCCTCCATAACAGATTCTCGTTAAAGGATTTAAAGTTGATTCATCTCACATATACAGCAGGGCCTCGAAAGTCCTCCTGTATTGTTATTTTTAGTCACTACCTCAGGACGTGCATGCCATGCCTGCTGCCTTCCTTGGATGTGTGGTGGTAGCCGTTCCTGCTCCTTTGCCCACAGCATGCCTGCTGCCTTCCTTGGATGAGTGGTGGTGGTAGCCGTTTCTTAGGCTCCCACTCCGGACCGGAATTGAACCAGGATTCCCCAGCCATTATCCGTGGTCACTCACAATGGCAGACTTGCCCTCCATAAAGGATTCTCGATGCAGGTACTGAACAGCAAGCAGAACAAGTATTTAAAAAAATAGATATAAGCTTTAACAATGGTAGAGAAAGAACCATCGAAAGTTGATAAGGCAGTCAGACATTACCTGATATCACTGAGGAAGAGCAATCTCGCCATGGTGCGCACCAGTCCAGCACGGCCGTCACTACGCAAACAGCTGTTTACGGTGTGTTACACAGTGAGTTTGGTGTGTCAGTGTGAAGCAGTACTCTAATTACACTCCCTGATCCATGTATATACACACAAGATGTTTTAATGCACTTTAGGTCTGCAATTTAGCATTCAATGTGATTTCTGCCCTTAAAACGCTGCTTTGCGTCCAATCCAGATTTTTCCTCGGGACTTTTGGCATGTACCCCACTCCGCCATGCCCCCCTCCAGGTGTTAGACCCCTTGAAACATCTTCTCCATCACTTTTGTGGCCAGAATAAATTTTTCTAGTTTTCAAAGTTCGCCTCCCCATTAAAGTCTATTGCGGATCGCGAAACTTTGCACGAACCGAACTTTCGCGGTAGATTCGCGAACCCGGTACGCAAACCTAAAATCGGAGGTTCGGGCCATCTCTAAGGTGTAAAGAACAGCATCAGGGGTTTGTAAAATGCAGGCAGAGTTAAATTCATTAAGAGGATTCCATAGTCTAATATGAGTAGTTATGCTGCCACAAGTTCCTATTCCTCCATAAGGAGCAATGATTTCAGGTGAGGAAGTACTTAGTAGAATATTTCTTCCATCTCATTATTAAGCTTTCAGAACAGAGACAGGCTTTAATGCCAAGCTGACACTGATAGCTTTAATGCCATGCTTACATAAACATTAACCTCAGATCATTTCTTTGGGACTTTAACCACTTCGCATCCAGACCTTGTTTTCCCCTAATGGACCAGAGCAGTTTTGACGCTTTAGCGGTGTCCCTTTTTAATCATCAATAACTTCACCTGTACTCGTGCCATTTAAATGATCTATATCTCGTTTTTTTCAAGACAAACTAAGCTTTCATTGGGGGTTATTTGGTACCAAATAAAATGTTCCTCTCTATGCATTTTAATGGGAAAAAGTGGGGGGAAAAAAATTTGACCAATTTCTGTTTAAAAGTAAAAAGTGCTATTGACATAAAAACTGTGCCATCAGTTAAAGTCACCCCAGTATAGATATCCAGATGTGTCCCCAGTATCACCCCCTCCCCCCCAGTATAGCCAGATGTGTCCCCAATATCAGCCCCCCAGCATAGCCAGTTGTGCCCCCTGTGTTTGCCACCCCCAGAATAGATTGACAGATGCACCCCCAGGAATAGTGCCCCTCCTCTTTATAGCCAGATGTGTCCCCAGGATCAGGATTACCCCATTAAAGCCAGATGTACCCCCAGGATTAGCGCTGCTCCCCCCCCCCCTATTATAGCCAAATATGCCCCTAGTATTTAGTTATGACTCCCCAGGTGCCCAGTTGTGGCAAATTATTAAATCCCCCTCCCCTTAGTTAATTAGATGCCCCCCAGTAAATATGTACCCCCCTTTACATATCCTACCCCCGCCCCCCATTATTGATAGCCAGATGTGGTCCCCCCCATCAGGCAGCCCCCTCCTTGCACAAATCATTTAAAAAAATCCTCCAGCAAGCAGCCTCACTCACCTTACCTCATTCCTGCGACTATCCTGAAGTCCTAGCCTCCGATCCCCGTTCTGCAGTAAGCCGCGTAATGCCGGTTACCCAGGTCCCGGATTGATGACGTCATCAAGCCGAGACCCTGGTAGTTGGCAAAACGCGGCTGAATGCAGAGGCGGGAACGGAGGCTCGGGCTTCAGGATAGTCGCAGGAATGAGGTAAGGTGAGTGAGGCTGCTTGCTGGAGGTTTTTTTTAATGATTTCTGCATGTAAGGGGACAGATGAAGGATCACTGCAGTTGACTACTGCAGCGATCGTTCATGGGAGGGGGGTGGACTAATTGGCTTCAAGGGAACATGTTCCCTTTTACCAATTAGTAAAGCAGCTGAAAGTGCTGGGGAGTGTGCTCTGAAGCGCACCCGATCGTGCACGGCAGGGCTGAAAACTTAGTCAGTATATCTACGTCATGGTGGCTTGGAGGGTGCCACAGATAACGTAGATATACTGTAGCAGTGGAGAAAGTGGTTAAATATGTCTGATTTCGTTTTACAGATGTCTCATGGTGTTTCAAATATAAAATGCTAAAATTTGTTAATTTAGGGATAAAATAATATACATCTCACTTTATAGCTAATGATAAAGTAGAGTGCGAGGCACTGCAAACATAGCATACCGGAGCTCCGTCGCATGGAACGCGGAAGAGGTGAGTCCGCGTTCCCTGTCTGGCCACTGTTGTAATTTCTGGAGGGGGGAGTGCTGAAGGGGTCCGGGGTGAGGGGAGGGGGAGTAGGGCCGCACTCCCTGTGGCTGTGTGTGCCCGCTGCTCCCACATCATGCTATAACCCTGGGGCACCTATAACTAGCTACCTATACTGGGGGCACCTATACCTGGATATACTGGGGGCACCTATACCTGGCTATATAGGTGCCCACAGTATAGATAGCCAGGTATAGTTGCCTAGGATGCCTGTTCCTATACCTATCTAAAGCTATGCAGCCAGCCAATCACCATGCAGGAACTGAAGTAGTATAGTGATTGGCTGGCTGCATAGCACTTGCAAACTCACCAGTAAATAGAGTAGACCTGTACCGCACCAGGAGCAGGTGTGTATAACGCTCCACTGCGCTGATGCTCTGAATTAGATAGGTACAAGACCAGCTCCCCCCTAGCTTCCTGGCCTGCTCTCCTTGACCACCTAGCTATACACACACACACACACATACACACACACATACACACACACACACATACACACACACACACACACACACACACACACACACACACACACACACACACACACACACACACACACACACAATGCTAAAGGTTAAAAGGGCACAGTGACTCTTACAGACAAATATAATGGAGATGAAAAATACTATACTGTATATCACACCATAGAGCAGTAGCTTTACAAAAAAAATGCTATAAAGGAGGGGGAAAGAAGGCTCAATCACTCTAGGTGCATTAACAGGTCATAGCTGACTACTGGTTCTCTTTTGGACAGAGAGCAATATAGGACAGAGGAAAGGCAGAATGAGATGAAAGAGTGAGGGAGAGAGTGAGGGAGAGAGAAATATGAGATGGAGGGGAAAGGGAGAAAAAAATGAGAGGTAGAGGAGGGAAAGAACAGAGATAGGGGTTAAAGGAGGAGACCAAGCTAATATAGGAAAACGTACAGTATGTGCAAGACAGTGGGATGGAGAGCAGGGTGACCCAAAGGTGTCAAAGATCCCACATGTCATCATCTGTGTGAAATATATTAAAAACAATAGACAAACTTTATCAGTTAACAGACAGTAGTATGGAATACACACAGTTCATTTTTCTAACTACTGCAAAAAAAAAGGAAAGCAGTGGGTGAAAAGTTCATTATTTTCATTTTAATTTTGGAATAACTGATATAACCATTTGATGTACGGAGGCTGGTCACTCATAATCACCATATTTAGTTGGGATCTCAAGTCTTATAAAATCCTCTTAGAAAATCGTCATGCACGAGTAGCTCCACTGTGTGTCTTTATATCACTTGCTTGACTGAAATACCTAAGTTTCCAGCATATACTGTATATGACAGTTTATTATCTTTTTATTGCTTAGCATTTCTCTTGTTCATGTGACTTCATCCATGGAATCCATTATTTTACATGTCAAAGTGGAGTTTTCAACCTCATTGTAATCAGAGTAATTAATCTGTGGAGTCTCCGAGGAAGCTGTCTCAAGCTCCACAATGCATGCCAGGCTCACTTAAAGTTTTTTTGGCATGTACACAAGTCCTTCCACTGGTAATTTTCTCAATATTCCCACTGTTTGTAAATGCATTATATGTATTTATGTCTCTCCTCTATTAAAGGTGGGAAAGAGGAAAGCTATATGCCATCCCCTGCAGGTCTACAAGACAAGACAAGACAAATAACATTTATATCAAGCTTTTCTCCTGGCGGACTCAAAGTGCCAGAGCTGCAGCCACTAGGACGCGCTCTATAGGCAGTAGCAGTGTTAGGGAGACTTGCCTAAGGTCTCCTACTGAATAGGTGCTGGCTTACTGAACAGGCAGAGCCGAGATTCGAACCCTGGTCTCCTGCGTCAGAGGCAGAGCCCTTAACCATTACACCATCCAGCCACAGCTACAAACAATCACTGTCTCTAATGACTGAATCCTGTATTTTTCAGAATATAAGATGCTCCGGATTATAAGACGCACCTAGGTTCAGAGGGCACTAAAAATATTTTTTTTTAACCTAGGTGCATTTATATTGCAAGGGTATATTATGGACCTTTTGCCCCCCAAACTGTCTCTAAGCTACTCTATCTAAGCTACACTGACTAGCTACACTAATCCCTGCTGTTCTACCAGCTAAGCTACACTACACTTCACTAACACAACACTACACTGCACTAACACTACACTGCACTAACAGTACACTAGCACTAAACTAACACTTCCGTACCGCACCTGATCTTGTTGCCACGGTCCTAACCTCCTCGCCCCAGCCCCTTGGATGCTGACAAACTCCTTTTCTACTCTTTTCATCCTGGAGCTGGCGATATATCGGTACACAGTGGCCGCCTGCCACTTTACCGCTCCGGGTCCTCCGTACGTGTGACATACTTCCGCACTGTAACCCCAGCAGCACACATGCACTGGGGTCACACAGCGTGATCCCAGTGCATGTGAGGCACTGGGGTTACAGTCTGCATCCATAGGACTGGAGTGAGGGGAGAGAAGCGCGGTGGTAAGTTCTTCCCTGCAAACTCTGCACTTCTTTTTACGGTAAATTTTGAATATAAGATGCACCCACTTGGGGAAGAAAATGTACACCTTATATTCTGAAAAATACGGTCATTAAAATAAGTCATTAGTTCCATATATTTGCAACCTTAGGAGGAGCGCAAGCTTCATGTGTAATCTATGGAACTTTCTCTAACATACTTAAAGTAGGATGTGCATTGCAATAAATAAAATGCCAGAAGCCACAGTGAAAGCTGCCATTACACCCAAACACTAGTGCCAGCACTGCCACTGCCTGCAGGATCCAAGACATACAGACCCCAATTGTAGTGATATTCCCAGCATGCTTAAGACCCATGTTGAGGGGGAAAAAAATCCCTGTCTCTAGTTCGCTAATGTTCCGACTGCTTTTTGTGCAATTGTAAAAAAAAAATAAAAAAAAAATTACAATAATCTGAGAGAGGCATTCTCTGAAGATCTGCTAAGGTGCCTCAGAGTAACATAAAATGCAAAAAACTACCAGAAAAATCCTGGATTATAAAAGTACAAACATCTCTATTAATTATTAATTCAAAAGAACATTATTAGAAGGATCACACCCGCACAGTACTGTCAATAATCAACACTCAACCACTGCACCCATAACCACACTTGAGGGGTGCCTCAAAGGTTTGTTCTTTTCCCTTATTGGAATGATCCCAAAATGATTACTCTGGGCTTTGCCCTCAGCAATGGTCATATGAGCATGTACTGGTCATCAAAGTTCTGAAAAAGCTAAGTGCCATTGCCTATGATATATCCAGATAACCTAACAATATACCCCCACACCCCTCTATACTTACCTGCTTGGTTCCTCAGCTTCATGGTCATGAATCAGCTGTCCAACTTCACAGCCATAATTATCAGAGCCACCTTTAATTGGTGCAGTCCAAATCGCATCCCCTTAGATATGCAGGCAGCATGCAATGAAGGGTCAAGTGGCATGTCACCTTCTAAAAGTGACCACGGATGCCCCAGAATGTTGTGATGATGAAGCAGCCTAGATTTAGATGACAGAGACCCAGCCATAGCACCAGTGTGATGTCACTGTGGGAACTTCAGAAAACAGGTAATTAGGGGGAGATGGACTAGTGCACACAGTGTTAGGTTAGTTAGGGTGAAGGGAGGGGTTAGTTTAGGGGTGTCAAACTCAAATACAAAGTAGGCTGAAATTGAGCTCTGTGACCAAGACACGGGCCGACCTAAATGTCTAGTGGCCACCTCTCTCACTTATAAAGTTCCCTGGTGTCTAATAACCCCCTCCATCTCCTATACAGTTCCCTGATGTTTAGTGGTCTTCCCTAATCTATACAGTTTCCTGGTGTTTAAGGCCCACTCCTTTCCCTATACAGTTCCTTGGTGTCTAGTGACCCACTTCCATCTCCTATACAGTTCCCAGTTATTTGGAGCTGCACCCCCCCCCCCCCAACACATACACACACAAGCACACACACACACACACACACACACACAAGCACGCGCACACACACACACACACACACACACACACACACACACACACACACACACACACACACACACACACACACACACACACACACACACACACACACACACACACACACACACACCTTTCATGGTGATCTAGGGCTTACCCTCCAATCTAGCTTTTATGATGGCCGCAGCAAAAAAATGGGTGTGGCCATGACCAGATGAGGGCGGAGCTAACTGTAATTTAAAGTGAACCCAAGGTGAGAGTGATATGGAGGCTGCCATATTTATTTCCTTTTAAACAATACTAGTTGCCTGGCAGCCCTGCTGATCTATTTGGCTGCAGTAGTGAACTGAATTACACCAGAAATAAGCATGCAGCTAACCTTTTTAGTTCTGACAATATTGTCAGAAACCCCTGATCTGCTGCATTCTTGTTCAGGGTCTATGGTTGAAAGAATTAGAGGCAGAGGACCAGCACGGCAGCCAGGCAACTGGTATTGCTTAAAAGGAGATAAATATGGCAGCCTCAATATTATTCTCACCTCGGGTTCCCTTTAAAAGTGCAACACAAAGACAGTGGGCCCAAGTTTTGGTGACCCTTTCCCCAGAAAATTCACATAATTGTGCAGGTTTTCTCAAGAAAATACACGTAATGTGAGCAGATTTGCCCAGAAAATATGTTCAATCCTGTCGGCAGATTTGACCAAAAAACACTTTAAATCATGTGGCAGATTTGACCAGAAAACATGTTCAATCATGTCGGCAGATTTGCCCAGAAAATACGTTCAATCCTGTCGGCAGATTTGACCAAAAAACACTTCCAATCATGTGGCAGATTTGACCAGAGAACATGTTCAATCATGTCGGCAGATTTGCCCAGAAAATACGTTTAATCCTGTTGGCAGATTTGACCAAAAAACACTTTCAATCATGTGGTAGATTTGACCAGAAAACATGTTCAGTCATGTCGGCAGATTTGACCATAAAATACGCGCAATCGTGGCAGATTTGACCAAAAAATAAATGTAATCATGTCGGCATATTTGCCAGAAAATACGTGCAATCATGTGGCAGGCAGACCTGGCCAGAAAACACTTCAATCATGTAGCACAGAGTTCCCGAAACATACACCTGGCTAGCTGCCTGTCTGTAATAGAAAAAAAAAACATTTACTCACCTGAGGAACTCCTGTCCCGCCCGGCCTCCTTCCGGCACGCAGCTCCCACGATCCTCTGCAGCCAGCAACTGAAACTCCCACGCTGAGCAGGGCTACGGGAAAATGGCGCCGGAAGCCCTGCACTGCAGACTCGAAGTCTCCAGAGCAGGGCTTCGGACGCCATTTTCCCGTAGCCCTGCTCTGCCGCTGCCTGAGCTGCAGGCTGCTGCTGCCGGTGAACTGACCACAGCGTCTATTAGATGCCGAAAGTCAGTTCACGCCTGGGGGTGCTAATAGAGTGAATTGAGAATTTTAGGGGGTTCTTCAGCACCCCAAAACACCCACCTGGTGCCGCCGCTGGGAATAGTGCTAATAATTAGCTTTAAGGATAAATTAAATTGCAGTTAAAACCAGCTAATTCATATTCTATATACATTTCATCAGTTAAGATTTATCCTGTGATCAGTATATACATCTTAACCTTGTATACTTTAAGGCGAAATAACAACTTTCATATTAGCAACCTTACTGATGTCTGAGGCTGAAATTAAACTAAAACTTTCGCATAGATTACAGTGATAAGCTCTTACTTCTCATCAATTGTAAACCCATTTAGCAGCTGTGAATTCAATAGTTATTTTCTTTTTTATGGGAATGGTATTATTACACCAACATTTCACTGCTGCCTTTGAAGCACACAATTCCCTCTACACAACTGAACTGTAAATCAGTCAGATGTGAAATTGAAAATAAAAAATGACATGTTTGCCCAAACTCGGCCTAGCTAGGAATATGAACAGTAAACTTCCTCCGTTGTCTTTTGGCAGGAGAAATGAAGCATTGTGTTGTAGTGTTCAGCAAGATACATCTTTATTCCTCCTATTATTTATCTCTGCTGCGTATCTTGTGTAATAGAAAAATGGAATACTGGGAAAGATCCAAGAGAAGTTTTCCACATACTGTTTCCAAGTGACTTTTTAATATTTATTTGCATTGGTTTCTGCTCTGACTACATCATATTAAATCCATTATGCTGAAACTGAAAGCTATTATCTCTCTTTAGAGTTGGTTTAATTATAATTACACAAATGGTCATCCTTCTGTAAATGCATACAAAGTATTTGTATCTGTAGATCTGTAGATATACACTTATGCATCATAGTGTTATGAAATGTCACTGTTACTTTCACAGGCTGCAGCTGTCTTGATTAACAATAAAAGCGATGACACAATTAGTCCACTAGATTTCTAATACATGAACTGCACTTATGTATGTACATACCTAAATGTTATAAAATGGATATGTGCATGTGGTCTCCATGATGATGTCTGCATATGTGTAAAAACAGCCACTGGATATAGCCGTTATTATAATACAGTAGTTACTGGGTTACTGCGGCTGTTGAAATGGGCTCCAGGAATAGAGATGGCCCGAACGGTTCACCGGCGAATGGTTCCCGGCGAACTTCCGTGGTTCGCGTTCGCGGAGAACCGCAAACTTTTGCGGAAGTTCGGTTCACCACCATAGTGCATCATTAGGGTCAACTTTGACCCTCTTCATTACAGTCAGCAGGCCCGTTGTAGCCAATCAGGCTACACTCCCTCCTGGAGCCCCCCCCCCCCCCCCTTACAAAAGGCAGGCAGCATCAGGCTTTTCACTCACTCGTGTGCCTGCATTAATTAGAGAATGGAGAGCTGCTGTGCAGAGGCCTATAGGGAAAGCTTAGTTAGGCACTTGTTAGCTTGCTCCTTGCTGATTCTTATTGCTAAAAAAGCACCTCTTTAACAGCTCTTTTGAGAGCTAATCTTGTTCTTGTGATCTTTTTTTATTTTATTTTTTTGTGTGGTCCACTTGCATTATATACAACCCTGTCAGTCAGTCGCAGCTGGCCTTTGGCCCCTTGGTGGTATAATTACTACTGCGCCAGGTGCACATTATAATACCCATCACTGCATATACCTACCTGTTGTTCACTTCAGTGCACCCACCTACCTACATGAGCGCACGCAGTGTCATTGTGCCTGTCCAGTATCTGTCTGTGTCTGACAGGTGCACATTGTAATACCCATCACTGCATATACCTATCTACCTGTTGTTCACAGTGCACCCACCTACCTACGTGAGTTGAGCGCACGCAGTGTCACTGTGCCTGTCCGCTACCTGTCTGTGTGTGACAGGTGCACATTGTAATAACCAGTACTGCATATACCTACCTACCTGTTGTTCACAGTGAACCCACCTATCCACATGAGCGCACACAGTGGCACTATGCCTGTCCGCTACCTGTCTGTGTGTGACAGGTGCACATTGTAATACCCATTACTGCATATACCTACCTACCTGTTGTTCACAGTGCACCCACCTACCTATGTGAGTTGAGCGCACGCAGTGTCACTGAGCCTGACCGCTACCTGTCTGTGTGTGACAGGTGCACATTGTAATACCCATCATTGCATATACCTACCTGTTGTTCACAGTGCACCCACCTACCTACGTAAGCGCACGCAGTGTCACTGTGCCTGTCCGGTACCTGTCTGTGTGTGACAGGTGCACATTGTAATACCCATCACTGCATATACCTACCTGTTGTTCACAGTGCACCCACCTAACTACGTGAGCACACGCAGTGTCACTGTGCCTGTCCGGTACCTGTCTGTGTGGGACAGGTGCACATTGTAATACCCATCACTGCATATACCTACCTGTTGATCACAGTGCACCCACCTACCTACGTGAGCACACGCAGTGTCACTGTGCCTGTCCGGTACCTGTCTGTGTGGGACAGGTGCACATTGTAATACCCATCACTGCATATACCTACCTGTTGTTCACAGTGCACCCACCTACTGTACCTACGTGAGCGCACGCAGTGTCACTGTGCCTGTCCGGTACCTGTCTGTGTGTGACAGATGCACATTTGTAATACCCATCACTGCATATACCTACCTGTTGTGTTTAGTGCACCCACCTACCTACGTGAGTGCACGCAGTGTGATATACCACTCCGTGCATACCTGTTAACTGCACCTGTGTGACTGCACATTGTATTAGTCAAGTCAGTGCATACCTTTCACTTCATCCCCCCAATATGGACAAAACAAAAGGCAGAGGCAGGCCACCTGGCAGGTCTGTTCGAGGTCGCGCTGTTGTGATTTTGTGCGGCCCTCAACCAAAGTAGAGTGTTCAGAAGAAGCCACGTGCCATCAACCCCCAATATTGTCAGCACATAGTTGACTATTTAACACAGAACAGCTCATCTTTCGCAGCTTCCGCACGGAAGCGTGACATATCTTCCTCCTCCTGCTCTGATTCTGGCACCCCACTTAACACTCAGTCGGCTACCACCACCAAAGTGCCATCGGCCCCAGGGCTCAGCGGTGGGGAAATTTTTTTGTGTGTCTGCCTCAGATGAGAGCAATGCCATCTGTACTCTCTGCCACCGAAAAATTGAGCCGTGGAAAGACCAAGACCCACGTAGGGACAACTACCTTACGAAGGCGCATGATTACAAAGCACAAACTGCAATGGGATGACCACCTGAGGAAAAGCAGCACACAAAAGCAAGGCAAAACACTGCAGTGGAAGATACCAGGCCGCAATTTTTTCTCAAAAAAGGCGATACCTAAACTGTACCGTGGTGTTGAAAGGCAAGTGGTGACATCTCTGGCACACAGCGTTGGGTCAAGGGTCCATCTGACCATGGATACCTTGTCTGCAAAGCACGCTCAGGCCTGCCCGAAAACTAAATCAGTCCCCGCACACAGCATCTCTGCCAGCACGGCGTGTGACTGCCTGCCCCAAGACTAAGTCGCTCCCCACACAGCATCTCTGCCCACAGGCCGGGTTACTGCCTTCTTCGCCACCACCAACAGGGTCCAGGACTCCAGGTGGATTCCTGAATTTTTAAGGCCAAATTTGATCAGCTGGACAGTCACTGTTCTGTCATTCAGCTACCTCAGCCCAGCGACCATATGGGCTGGAAAGCCGCCATCACCTGCACTCTCGTCATGGTGCGCACCAGTCCAGCACGGCCGTCACTACACAAACAGCTGTTTGCGGTGCGTTACACAGTGAGTTTGGTGTGTCAGTGTGAAGCAGTACTCTAATTACACTCCCTGATTGATGTATACACATGCAAGATGTTTTAAAGCACTTTAGGCCTGCAATTTAGCATTCAATGTGATTTCTGCCCTTAAAATGCTGCTTTGCGTCAACTGCAGATTTTTCCCCGGGACTTTTGGCATCTACCCCACTCATCCATGCAAAAACTCAGATGTTAGACCCCTTGAAACATCTTTTCCATAACTTTTGTGGCCAGCATAAGTGTTTCTAGTTTTCAAAGTTCGCCTCCCCATTGAAGTCTATAGCGGTTTGTGAAAGTTCGTGCGAACCGAACTTTTGCGGAAGTTTGCGAACTGAAAATCGGATGTTCGGGCCATCTCTATCCAGGAATCGCAATAAAATATTGGTAATTCGGTACAGTATCTGAATGCTATAGTACAATATCGGTAATTATACTGATATTCTACTATACCATTCTGTACCCTAATTCTCACTCGAACCTTCTCCTAACTATGTCTAACAAGAACCCTCCTCTATCCATGTCTAAGGCTGCTTACACACTAAGATGTTACAGGCGCACGTTAGTGCACCTGTACCGCTCCCCCAACGCACAGCAATGTAACACAAGTGGGCTGTTCACACAGCCCACGTTGCGTTACATGTAACGCTGCACGTTCTGCCGAAAGTGCAGCATGCTACGGCGTTAGAGCGGCTATAGACTGTTAGACTGTTTGCACATGCTCAGTGGGGGGCCGAGAGGAGGCGGGGAGATGCAGCTACAGTAGCCGCGCACATGGCTACTTAATATTCACTGCACTGGCGGCCGCTGATTGGCCGGCGGGACCACGTGATGCGGAGTGTCATGTATTTTAATATACTATTTAAAGCAATTCCAAAGCAAATAAGAGTATAAAAAAATAAATATCACCCTTAGTAGTGGGAAGTCTCTGAATGGTCCAGAGGCTTCCCAGGTCCTCTTGCAGCCCAGCAAGTACGGTGCACATAAGGTCTGTCCATGCCCATTAGAATGAAGCCACCTGGGCATGGAGGAAAAGAGATGTACATGCCGTTGTTCTACTGGGCTGCACATACGGATATGTTCATCTATGGTTTCACTAAAAGAATTAAGAAACCTTTTTGACCAGATAAGCACTCATAGTTCACTTTAGAATTCCTTTAAGGTTGAGTGTGTGTGTGTGTGTGTGTGTGTGTGTGTGTGTGTGTGTCCTTCCCATCCATTTCCATAGGCTGATGCTAGGCAGGGAGTGGTGGAATGAACCATCTACTATGACAGTGGGCTAGGCTGCGATGATCGCGCAACCGATGCCCACTTTAGAGATTAGCTAAATGCTGGGTGATGCTGCTCAGTTACAGAACTCCCTTTCTCTAGTCCCTGACTACCCATGATCACGTTTCAGCAAAGTGGGCATCTGCAGGCTGTCGACTAAACAAGCGAGCTGTGTACATGGCCTTCCCACCTGCCTCTTGTATTCTTCCACCCTAGGCATGGGTCTCTGGGGCCCTTCCAGAATTCTGCCCCTAATAACTGTTGAATTGAACTCTGAAGAAGTAACTTTCCGTCCTGAATAATTTTCCACTCCTGTGTTTCAGTGCCTCTCTACACATTGCTTGCAAAACCACACTCCATTAGATGCCCACACTATTTACAAGTTCTATCAAGTTCTAAATAACCAATAGAAGTGTGTTCCACCCTGGACACACCCATTCTTGCTCTAAACAATTGTATACACACCCCTAACAAGTTCTCACTCCTGTCCATATTTTAATTTCTGCTTACTTACAGTATTACCTACTCAGCATGCATTCATAGTTAGTTGGTTAAAATGACCTTGGTGTTATACTTTACTTGCACTATTTTCTTACTGCAACCAATCAACCTGTACACAAGTTTAACTGTCTACCATTTTTCTTGAACCATTGGTCCATAGTTTATGATCTCATATCTTAAATATGCTCCCTGCCTTCACCTATCAATCACCCCTCTCTCCCCCTTCTGTGCACACACTCATCATGGTAGGAGGTGTGTAGTCCAGAGGAGTCCCAAGGCTTCCTACGGATACAGGAAAAACACAGAGAGAGACCAGGAGCCCCTTATGGTGTAATATATTAATGTCAAATTCTGAATAAATGCAAAGTGATGAGGTACTCACAAAGGTGAGTTGCAAGACCAGCAACCACAGTATAAAAACAAGTGAGGAAATCCCGTCCCCGCTTTTTTATGCACTGCGCTCAAACACACTATATACTTACCTATATGTTGTACACACACGCGCATTCTGCTGTACTTCCAATTGCTCTACACTTACGCAGCTACTGTACACCCACTAGCTATTCACTTATCCACACACTTTGTACACTCACCTACAAACTATTCACATGAGCTTACACTTACCCATGCACTGTAAACCCATTTATGTACACACTGCACACTTATCCACTCATCATACTCCACTGTACATACACCCATGCACTCTACACAACCTCTCTCTGCCAGTAAAGTTTACCGCTCTATATGCCGGTAAAGTTGCTGTGTGCAGGCAGGCAATGTTTACTGGTAGTAATGCCGCAAGAACACAGCCCCTTAACCCATTAGTACCACATGTATTACCGGGTTAACATGCACGTTACCACAGAAATGCGCACATTAACCCCGTAATGTGTGTGGCGCTAATGGGGTAATGTTCAGTGTTCTCACTGCATTATTACCAGTATGCTGCTTGCACATGGCAACTTTGCTGACAAAATCAATGAGGAAGCGATACACAAATTAAGAGAGATATTAAGGTCTCCACAATCTTTGTGGGGTACTCCCACATAAAATTACATTAAAAGTCCCCTTGCTTTAAAGTCCATAGTACAGTGGAAACAACACAGCGGAATCTATGTGAAGGAAATCTAGGCCAGCTTGCACCAGGATGAAACACTCTTGATGCAACAACATATGGACAGCCACCACACCTTCTACGCAGCACTCACCATCTTATATGACCCTCTATTAGGTCAGTATGCGCCTTAGGACCGTTACCGGGTCATGCCCCACCTCACTTGCATTTTCTGTCTCCTCCTCAGATTCCTTCACTTTGTCCTCCACTGTTCATCAGAATATCCAATCAGCCAATACCTCAAAAACGTTAAAAGTCTTGCATAGTGTAAACACCTTTACATTTATTATTTATAAAATACCAATACATTCACATGTAACTGACATTTAAAAGCACATAGAATAATTTCCGCACGTGCTCTCCCCTGTTATTGGGCCACTGGTGGGATCTGTTCAGCATGTCAAGTCATGTTCCTGGACACCAATGCTACCGTGCGCACAGCCCTGTCCGCTCTTCGTGCTTGCTCAGATACAGCATGGTATTCGTATCCTTGCCAGCTCCACCCAACATGTTTTGTCACACAGTCACTCATCAGGTGCACAGAACTGGCAGTGGCTGCCTATACCTAGGCAGGCTGTCTCCTCTCTCCTGCCTCAGCATCATGGCATCGTCATGGCAACATGTGGTCTCCTCCATACGTAGGCCCGAATTTACCTTACAGTAGCCTATAAGCACAGATGTCCTTGCACCCTAGACTTTGCCCCTCCATGAACCTACAATTTCATACAAAATGGAAATCAAACTAAGGGCTGGGACCCATTAGGGTGAATTTGGCAGCAGTTTGGGATTGCCGACAATTGCTGGTGATTCCCAAAAATGCTTCGCCAATGAAAGGGCCACAGGCCTGAAGTTGTTCAGGATGTGTACCTGATGTTAGGACATTCCCATGGTAAGGGGTAAAGTTATGCCTGGGGCAAATTCGATATCTGTATAGCAGTAGGGAGTATCAGGAGAAGTGGAAAAGATAAGATCCAGATAAGAATCAGGTCATCAATGTATCTGCGGCAATAGATGATGTTGGAACTGAGTAGGTTACCGAGCCTTAATAAGCAAGGTTTCCAATAGGCCCATGGTAAGGTTCGTATAAGTGGGATAAAGATGGCCCCCATAGCTGTCCCCTCCTTTCTTCTGTAAAAAGATGATGTATGTAAAAGTAAAATAATGTAATAGATGTAATAATGGAATTTAGTAAAAATAATTTGGGTTTGTAAGGTATATTTGCATCTTCATTTACATGGTGCCAAATGGCTCTTAGTCCAATCTGGGGGTGGATGTTTGAGTAAGAGGCAACATTCAGAGTAAACCATTTATAGTTTGCTTGCCAAGGTATGTCTAAGTTCAATCATAATAGTAGTTTTCATACATGGTGTTGGAGACAGATATCAACAAGTTCGGATAGGTGGACTGATAGTGAGTTGTTCCCTGCGATGATAGGCCAGCCTGGAGGTTTTGATAATGATTTATATATTTTAGGCAAATAGTAGAAGAGTGCCATGGACACTGCACTAAGAGCCAGGTACTCTTTATCAGCTTTAGTCTCCTCCCTTACAATTTTATACCCCCCTTTTTACTATGGCTACTTACAAACAGCCATAGCATGAATTTGCATGGACATTTATTTATTGCAGTAATGTTCATATATTTTACTGTTTAATTTATGTTTTTTACCACCAATTCATCTATGTACCTTTAAATGGAATTATAATTTTTTTTTTGATCAACAAAAGTTTATTAATGTACAAAATATACAATTCAGGGCATCAGTCAGGGCTTCAAAATAATAACATACAATACATTTTCATGCAGATAATCCAATACAGAATCTCAAGTATTAATGTTTGAACTTCTAAATACACCAATATTAGCCAAAATCTGGTCAGGATCAACATAATCCTGTGCTGCTAGCCATCTACACCACATTTTTTGGGAATTTATCAGGGGATCCCCGATGTGCATATATAACCTTCTCAAGTTTTAAAGAGGCATTGCCATTACGTTGTAAAATCCACATTTTAGGAGAAGGAGGGCTGACACTCTTCAACATTTGAAGGATTAATTTCCTGGCCACAAACTAAGATGTAAGTATTGCAATGTTAATGTTATCTGACAGACTCCCATCCTCTCCCAATACACATATCTGAATAATACGTGGAATCTTTATATCAAACACTTGATCAATAATATCTAATATACCATGGCAGTATCTCCCTAGTTTGGGACAGTTCCACAACATATGGACAAGATCCCCATGATCTCTAGCACATATGGGACAAGCAGGTGTAGAAATCAGACCCATACGATATAATCGTTTAGGGGTATAATGGGTTCTGTGAACAATCTGAAGTTGTGTAAATTTTTGAGTGGCATTGACTGACATAAAGGGGACAGCTTGCAATGTCCCTAGCCAATCCTCATCTGTAAGATTCAGGATATCCTGATTCCAGGATTCCCTACATCTCAAAGGGAACTCCCTTTGATAATCACCAAGTAACATATTATAGCACATAGAAATGAGGCCCTGCTTGGTAGTAGCTTGAGCAACCACATTAAATACTGGAGACGTCTGAAGACGAAATGTATAAGTATTTGCCTGTTTCCTGATCACATGCCTAAATTGTAACAGCTGAAATTGAAGTGTATTTCTGGGTATTGGGTAGAGTAACTGTATTAATGAATCAACCGGTAATAATCTATCTCTGGCAAACACCTTACTCAGCCTGTCTATACCCATACTTTTCCATCTATGTCCAAAATTAAAGATTGCCCAACGCAAGCAAATCCCGAATTTCCCAAATCGGTGTAAAAGTAGTAAATCCAATCACTTGTTAACATAAGTCTAACCTTGTGCCACACCTTATGCATAAGTGTCAAAGTGGGCATTTTAGGTGACACAAGTTTATCTCTGCCTCCCTCTAAAGCATCATAAAACAGATTTGGTACCCAACCAATAATTTAAAAGTTCTCTAGCTGGCACCACCAGTTCCTCACGCTCCCATTCTCCTAGATGTTGCATCTGGGCTGATAAAAAGTATATCCACGGATTAGGAACTGCCAACCCTCCTCCATCCTTAGGATATTGTAAAGTTTCAAGTTTAATGCGAGGTTGTTTCTTATTCCATATCAGATCCCTGAACATTTTATCAAATACTTTAAATAATTTTTTAGGTAACCATACTGGGGAATTGTGTAAAAAGTATAGAATTTGAGGCATAAGAACCATTTTAATAAGGTTTACCCTGGCTACAACCGACAGAGGAAGTTTGAGCCAGGCCTTAATCTTAGACCTGGATCTATCCAAAAGAGGGTCACTTTTTTATATGTGCCTACGCTTGTTCTACAGTCTACCAACTTCGACCTGTACTAACTACATGTTTGCTACTGCCTAATTGTTCTATTATTTATTTGCTTTTTTTATTCTTTATTTATTTATATTTGTATTTATTCATGCATGTTCATTTAATTATGGGTGAATTTCACCCTAAAGCAGCCATACAGGAGCTCCATAGCACACCCCTGTGTCTTAGGCCTTGCAAATAAGGCCGCTGATTCTTAGATACAGGGGACATCAATCATTCTTTTTTATCTACTACCGCCCCCAGGCCACCCTCAAATGGCTGCCGCCAGGCCATCTCCAACATGGCCGCCGCCTAAGAACTACTAGATGGTGGTGGCACTTCCGGGTACCGTGGCTGATACACAGCCACACTATATCTACCGGCGCCCGCAGCCACATCTAGATATAGGTGCCCACGATTTCTACCACACTTCACAAAGGTAAGCCCACACCTTATTCTAGGAAGGGTCATGCCCACCCCTCTCCCCGCCTGTTCTCCACCCCTGTCCACTAGGTCTCTTGCCACTATCGGGTAAGGACAGGGAAGCTTACCACCCAGCAGGGACTGGCTTTTATGCCCTTATACTAATCTAGCTAGCCTCTCCATTGTGCCCGCCCCCTCCTACTGCCTTTTCTACACCACCACTGCCTGGATATGGACAGTGTTTCTAGCCCCAGTGACATCCCTCATGTTTTTTATTATACTACCCACAAGCCCCAATATCTTATCCCAATTCAGCCCTCACCCTGTAGTATATATATACCCCCCCCCCCCTCTTCCCCACATCATCATACTTTTCTACAACACCTCATAATCCCTACTACTATACAGATGCCGAATTTGCCCCCAGGCATAACTATACCCCTTACCATGTGATTTCCTTACATCAGGTACACATGCATTAATTACGGTATTGTTATGATGTACTATTCTAGTGTATAATTTGTCGATTAATGTCTATGCCAGCCTGATTGTTTTATCTCTTAGCCTTTTTTTCCCACTTTTTTTTGTTTGTTTTTTGTTTTTTTACACCTATTATGATGTCTTACAAACAATAGAATGTTTTACTTCCATCTTTTATCCTAGGTTACTGACTACCAGTTTTATATTGTCATGTTTTAAGGACTGCAGTTCAATGTCAGTTTATTGTCAGCAATTTTATCATTTGCTATTGTGTGTTGGTTTTACCCTGAGAACCATTCTTTGTTTTAAAGCATGACACTTGACCTGAGAAATCTGTTTATGCCACGAAACAAGTTGTCTGAAGTGCTAATTATAATAAATTGATTGTTTTATGTTTATACCACCAAGAGAATCCTTACTTAAGGCAGGACCTGTACTCTTATCCTAATTCCTGAGATTTACCATTATCCTGTCTTTGGGCGCCCCCTGCTTGTAATGTATCTTCATATAGAACCTTTCCAGAGAATGCTTTCATAAAAAATGAAGGGAATACTGAGAATCCCTGTCAGATTTGAACTACCTACCGTAAGCGACAACAACATAGAAGAAATGTTATACACAAAAGATCCAAAATTTGCGCAATTAGTTTGCATCAAAATCTAAAAATTGCATACAAAGTCCAGTCTTTCAGTAAAAACTCTTCAATATGAATCCAAACACTTCAGCCCAGAAATAAGTCCACCACCACACCAGATAATGGAAACTCTTACTAGAATGTAAAGACCCAAATTATAAGGTCTATTCAAGTTTAGAACAGCAAGCTTTCTGCTGATCTCCTCCCCTCCTTCAAAAACTCCAACTCATTGGATGAATGCTCCACGGGGTGAGATCCAAATGTTTCCATATAGTTTAAATGGAATAAAAAGAAAAAGCGCCCCTAAGTGTACCTCTTAAAGGATTTTATAGGCACTACAATAAGAACAATGGCCTTCAACCAGCCATACATCTGCCATGCCCAACCAGTTTCAATTCCAATCAGCTTCTTTAGAAGCAACCCTGAGCGGTTTTCTGAGTGCTTTGTGATTTGAAAACTCTTGCTAATGTAATGCTATGTGTGTGATCCCACTTGAGCAATGTGATTTTATAAAAAATCCCCCATAGCATTGCATTAGCAAGAACTTTTTCAAATCACTAGTGATTAGAAATCGCTCCCAGTGGGTTTCTGGCCTTATCCACCTTTGATTTCTTCTGACCATTGGAACCTTTGTAGATTGTCTGGCCTATTGCTGTTCTGCTGGACTGCTGCAGCCCTTGCAGGATGGCCCTCTGCCATAAGGATGAATCCATTTCTAAATGCCCTTCACCCTTGGGTTGGCCAGAATTCAGTCCATTGGGTGTGAAGGAAAGATGAAGGTGCTATCACCATGAGGGAGACGGAGCCTTTTCAGCTATAGGTCAGGGAAAGACACTTGGGATGTGCTATTTCACAACATTACAATTAATAAGCAGCACCATTTTTAAGGGAAAAATGCAACGAGGGTTGGACTTGTGAGGTATTTGAAACATGGGATAATAAGGGCTAGCAGATGGATCTTGTCCCAGCACATAGTGCAGGATATACTGTACTGAATGTTTACAAATAGGGTCCTTGAACTTGTTCTGAATATACCAGTGCTTTCTATTGTGGTCACTAAATGAGGCAAAAAAAAGCTAAATAAGGTTTAGCAAGAAAGGTTATACTGGGATATTTTTATTGTTTTGACAGGAAAAAACTCAGCTTGTGAAAATAAAACTTCTTCTCATCAGCAAAGTATGTGTTGTGGTTCCTCTTACAACATCCTTTGTGTGTTCAGAAAAAGTCTTCTCCTTTGCTCAGTAATCAAGGTAGAGCCCAAATGAACTATGAGTGTACAGAGACTCTGTATAGTAATTAAGTTTTATTCTAGGGCTGCTGTGTTTCTTTAATTTGAGGCCTCATCACAAGTACTCAGCATGCATATATTAACTCTATTTTATGACTGTTCATTTGGATTAACTATCCATCAGCATATTTAGCATCAGCGTTAACAGCTCAAAAGCCCAAGATCGTTTTTAGCACGATATCTAATGATCTGGTGCAACACATAATCAGACTGTTACAGGATGAATGGGGGTCGGTCTTATTGCCATCTCATCTGATGTGCAAGGTGTAATGTAGCAAAACTCATAGGTATTTAAATTTATCTCATCTTCAAAAAAAATATTCATTCTCAGGAAAACTGAAAATGCCATTTTCATTGTCACCATCGGAAGGCATTTTGAAATGTTTCTGCCAAAGACAATTCAGGCGGCACAGAGGAGTAGTACATAGTACTCTTGCCTCGCAGCACTAATGCTCTGGGTTTAACTCCCAGCCTTGATACTTTCTGCATGGCAATTGTATGCTTCCCCTTTCTATGTGTAGGTTTCCTCCTCGTCAGTGAAGAAAGGATCACCATAGCAGTCCTAGCACCAGCTATGGGGCCTGTAGCCAAAGGGGGCAAGGCACAAGAGGCAGGGATGAATCAGATCAGATCAATCGTTTGGGTGCTGGGATTGACGGGCGTATAATAGATGCCTGATTTAATTATGTGTAATTGTGCGCCCAAGCATTGGAAATAATGGTTTAGCTATAACTAGCAATTGTTTGTAACCTACAGTTAGTGTTAGGAATTAACAGGGGGGTTAATTTTAGGCACTTAAAGGGGGGAGTTTAATGCTAGGCATTGACGGGTACGTTTTTAGTAAAATACCGGTAATTTAAATGTAAATTACCATAACGGTCTGACTCTGGAATTAAGGGGTCCCCTAACCCCCCCCCCCCCCTGACTTCCAGAGTGAGTGGCAAGGGGAGCAAAGGTGAGTCACCTTTCAGTACTTCAGCGACACAATCCACCTTCCTCCTCAGCACCCCCATATGCATGGCTCCAGCAGCATCTCTCATCAGATGACCAGCCAGAATGTACCCCTAAAGTCATAGAGATAGGATCACGTCACTGGAACGTGGAGAGGTGAGTTACTTCTCCCCTCTGCTCTGTTCGCCAGTCTGCATGGGAGGCACGTCTGGCTACCAAATACTGCGGGGCACATCTGGCTATCTAATACTATTTGAGAGTAGCTCTAGCTACTCACTACTGAGGTGCAATCCAGGCTACCTAATACTAGGAGCACCTCTGGCAACTTAATACTGGGGGGCACCTCTGGCTACCTTATACGTAACTTAATACTGGGGGACAAATCTGGCCACTTAATACTGGGGCTACCTAGTATTTTTTGGGACACATTTGGCTACTTACAATTTGGAGCGCACATTTAGGTACCTAATATTTTCTCGGGACTCACAATAATACTGCTAATTGGAGGAATGGAGGACACATGTGTCTACCTAAAACATTCTAAAAGAATTCACAGCACTGGACTACCTAGTATTGCAATTGTAAGAAGCATCTGGCTATTAATCTTAATATCTAGGAGCACAATTATCAGGTGTGGAGGGGTAAATAAGGGGCTAGAGATGGCCCGAATTCCGATTTTTGGTTTGCGAACCGCGAACGCGAACTTCCGGAAAAGTTTGGTTCGCGCGAACTTCTGCGAACCGCAATATTTTCAATGGGGAGGCGAACTTTAAAAACTAGAAACACTTATGCTGGCCACAAAAGTGATGGAAAAGATGTTTTAAGGGGTCTAACATCTGAGTTTTTGCATGGAGGAGTAGGATAGACGCCAAAAGTCCCGGGGAAAAGTCTGGATATGACACAAAGCAGCATTTTAACCTCCCTGGCGGTAAGCCCGAGCTGAGCTCGGGCTATGCCGCCGGGAGGCACCGCTCAGGCCCCGCTGGGCCGATTTGCATAATTTTTTTTTGTTACACGCAGCTAGCACTTTGCTAGCTGCGTGTAACCTCCGATCGCCGCCGCTGCCCGCCGATCCGCCGCTATACCCGTCGCTGCAGCCGCCCCCCCCCCCAGACCCCGTGCGCTGCCTGGCCAATCAGTGCCAGGCAGCGCCGTGGGGTGGATCGGATTCCCCTTTGACGTCACGACGTCAATGACGTCGGTGACGTCATCCCGCCCCGTCGCCATGGCGACGGGGGAAGCCCTCCAAGAGATCCCGTTCTTTGAACGGGATCTCTTGATCTCCGTTCGCCGGCGGCGATCGGAGGGGCTGGGGGGATGCCGCTCAGCAGCGGCTATCATGTAGCGAGACATTGTCTCGCTACATGAAAAAAAAAAAAAAAAATTAAAAAAAAGGTATTTGCTGCCCCCTGGCGGATTTTAACAAACCGCCAGGGAGGTTAAGGGCAGAAATCACATGGAATGCTAAACTGCAGGCCTAAAGTGCTTTAAAGAGAATCTGTACTGTAAAATTCTTACAATAAAAAGCATACCATTCTATTCATTATGTTCTTCTAGGCCCCTCTGTGCTGTTTCTGCCTCTCCCTGCACAATCCTGGCTTGTAATTGCCATTTTTATGCAGTGTTTACAAACAAAAGACTTAGCAATTGATACGCTGAGAGTAGCTTAGTGTGCGAGTCATACAGAGTGTGCAGGGGGCCTGGAGAGGGTGTGTATAGCAGTGCAGCACATTCCACACATTCCAGCCTCAGCCGACAGAGCCGGCAGAAGAGAGAACATTAGATCATATAACAGAGATAACACAGCCACTGTGCAAATAGGAAAGGCGGCAGTAAGACAGAGCACATTAGAACAGCTATAGGAACATATAGGATAGAAGAAATAAGGCTCAACATTTTGTTACAGAGTCTCTTTAAAACATCTTGCATGTCTATACATGAATCAGGGAGTGTAATTAGAGTACTGCTTTACACTGACACACCAAACTCACTGTGTAACGCACCGCAAACAGCTGTTTGTGTTGTGACGGCCGTGCTGGACTGGTGCGCACCATGGCGAGAGTGCAGGCCGTGGCCGTTTTCAAGCCCATATGGTTGCCAGGCTGAGGTAGCTCATTGACAGAACAACAGTGACTGTCCAGCTGATCAAATTTGGTCTGTCCACAATGAAGCAACAACCTTATTATCTTGGGTGTGCACCCCCCCTCTCATATCGCCGTCAGTCACTGCTTCATTGTGATACGCAAGCCCCTTCACCGCGGCAAGGTAATGATCATGAAGGGGAATTGGCACATGTACATGCCTTTTGTTTTGTTGTTGCAGTTGCAGTGCAGCCAGAAAAATTAGGCAGGCATGTACACGCACCAGAAAAATTAGTATAGCGGCCGCTGCTAGCAGTGCCCTTAAACATTCAGGAATCCGCCTGGTGTCCTGGACCCTGTTGGTGGTGGCGGAGAAGGCAGTCAAGTGGCCTGCGAGCAGAGGTGCTGTGTGGGGAGCGACTTAGTCTTGGGGCAGGCAGTCACACGGCGTGCAGGCAGAAATGCTGTGTGTGGGGACTGACTTAGTCTTCGGGCGGGCAGTAGCCCTCTGGGATCCATGCCTCATTCATTTTGATAAAGGTGAGGTACTGAACACTTTTGCGACTTCTCTTCTCAGTGACAATGCCTCCAGCTGCGCTGAAGGTCCTTTCTGACAGGACGCTTGAGGCAGGGCAAGACAGAAGTTGGATGGCAAATTGTGACAGCTCTGGCCACAGGTCAAGCCTGTGCACCCAGTAGTCCAAGGGTTCATCGCTGCTGACAGTGTCTACATCCACACTTAAGGCCAGGTAGTTGGCTACCTGCCGGTTCAGGCATTGGTGGAGGGTGGATCTGGAAGGGCTAAGGCGAGGCGTTTGACTAAAGAATGTCCGCATGTCCGACAGCACCATGAGATCGCTGGAGCGTTCTGTCCTTGCCTGTGTGGACATGGGAGAAGGATTACTGGCAGCGGTACCTTTATTGCATTGTGCTGTGACATCACCCTTAAACGCATTGTAAAGCATAGTTGCCAGCTTGTTCTGCAAGTGCTGCATCCTTTCTTCCTTCTGGTGATTTGGAAACATATCTGCCACTTTATGCCTATACCGAGGGTCTAGTAGCGTGGCCACCCAGTAATTGTCATTCCCCTTGAGCTTTTTAATACGGGGGTCCCTCAACAGGCTGGACAGCATGAAAAACGCCATCTAAAAGTTGGATCCAGATGTACTATCCATCTCCTCTTGCTCTTCCTCAGGTAAGACGTCAGGTAAGTCCTCCTCCCCCCCCCAGCCACGAACAATACCACGGGAATGTTGAGCAGCACAAGCCCCCTGCGACGCCTGCTGCGGTCGTTCTTCTGCTGCCGCCTCCCCCTCCAAAGAAACACCTTCCTCATCCGAGTCTGACTCCTCTTCCCCACTTGACTCTTCCTCCTCCTCCTCCTCCTCCCCCCTCTGTGCTGCTGCAGGTGTTGAGGAAACATCTGGTTCTGATAAGAATTGATCCCACAACGCTTCCTCCCGTAACTGTTCCTGTTCATTCTCCTCCACAGCTTGATCCACCACTCTACGCAAGGCACGCTCCAGGAAGTAAGCGTACGGGATCAAGTCGCTGATGGTGCCTTCACTGTGACTCACCAGGTTGGTCACCTCCTCAACCGGCCACATGAGCCTGCATGCATTTCGCATGAGTCTCCAGTTGTTGGGCCAGAAAATCCCCATCTCCCCAGACTGTGTCCTTCTACTGTAGTTGTAGAGGTACTGGGTGACAGCTTTCTCCTGTTCTAGCAGGTGAGAGAACATAAGGAGGGTCGAATTCCAGCAAGTCGTGCTATCACAAATCAGGCATCTTGCCGGCAACTTTTTTCTAAGCTGAATATCGGCAAAGCGTGCCATGGCCGTGTAAGACTGCCTGAAATGCCCACACAACTTCCTGGCCTGCTTCAGGACATCCTCTAAGCCTGGGTACTTTGACACAAATCTTTGAATGACTAGATTCAGCACATGTGCAATGCAGGGTACATGTGTCAGCTTTCCCAAATTCAAAGCGGAAATGAGATTGCTGCCATTGTCACACACCATGTTGCCGATCTCCAGCTGGTGTGGGGTCAGCCACTGATCCACCTGTTTGTTAAGAGCAGCCAGGAGAGCTGCTCCAGTGTGACTCTCCGCTTTGAGGCAAGACATGTCTAAGAGGGCGTGACACCGTCGTACCTGGCATGCAGCATAGGCCCTGGGGATCTGGGGCTGTGTAGCTGGAGAGGAGATCGCAGCACCAGTAGAGTTGAACTGCCACTCAGCCAAAAAGGAGGAGGATGATGACAGTGAAGAGGATGTAGCAGGAGGAGAGGAGTTGGCAGGAGGCCTGCCTTCAAGCCATGGAGGTGTCACAAGTTGGTCCGCTGCACAGCCACGTACTCCCTGCTTGCCATCGGTCACCAGGTTGACCCAACGGGCTGTGTAAGTAATGTACCTGCCCTGACCGTGCTTGGCAGACCAGGAATCCGTGGTCAGGTGGACCCTTGACCCAACGTTATGTGCCAGAGATGACACCACTTGCCTCAACTCAACTCAACTTCCCGGTATAGTTTGGGTATCGCCTTTTTAGAGAAATAATTGCTGCCTGGCATCTTCCACTGCGGTATCCCAATGGCCACAAATTTACGGAAGGCCTTAGAGTCCACCAGCTGGTATGGTAACAGCTGGCGAGCTAACAGTTCCATCAAGCCAGCTGTCAGACACCGGGCAAGGGGGTGACTGGCAGAAATTGGCTTCTTCTGCTCAAAGATTTCCTTCACAGACACCTGGCTGCTGTGGGCAGAGGAGCAGGAACCGCTCAAGGTGAGAGGCGGAGTGGAGGAGGGTGGCTGTGAAGGTGCAAGGGAGAAAGCGGCTGAAGATGTTGCACCTGAAGGAGGAAGAGGAGAAGGAGGGTGGCTTTTCTTTTGTGTGCTGCTTTTCCCCTGGTGCACTTCCTATTGCAGTTTGTGTCTTTTCTGCACGTGCCCTTTCCACGGCTCAATTTTTGGAGGCAGAGAGAACAGATGGCATTGCTCTGATCTGAGGCAGACACATTTAAAAATTTCTAAACCGCTGAGCCCCCCTGGGGTGATGGCACTATGGTGGCATCAGCACCTGCGGTTGAAGGGCATGTTGGCTGGCAGTCCATAGGTGGCAATACATGGCGCCGGACACAGCCACCAGCTGTTTCTGATGACGAGCTCCCCCTGCTTCTTTCAGGAACTCGTCTCCTCCTACTCCTCTCTGACTCCCCCTCTGAACTGTCCCCCTGTTCATCCCCTCTATTGGGAACAAACGTGGCATCCGTATCATCATCATCTTAAACATCCTGCCCAGCTTTGCTTGCCTCAGACACCTCCAAAACTGCACCAACAGCAGGTACTTCATCATCCTCCTTCTCACACGTTACGTCCATAGTGTCGCCTAACTCAGACATATGCGGTGGTGTAACTTGCTTAGCGCCTTCATCTGGTTGTAACAATAATGGCTGTGCATCAGTGATTTCCCCACCAAATGACTCCTGTGAACTGTCAAATGCAGTGGATGTGGTGCTTGTATTAGCGCTGGTGGCTGCGGAAGATGAGGTGTTCTGTGTTAAATAGTCATCCATGTCCTGACAATCTTGGGAGTTGATGGGACATGCCTTCTTCTGAGCACTGTACTTTGGTCCAGGGCCGCACAAAATCACATCAGCACGACCTCGCACAGACCTGCCGGGTGGTCTTTCTCTGGGTCTGCCTCTACCTGTTTTGTCCATATCGGGGGGGGATGAAGTGAAAGGTATGAACTGACTTGACTAATACAATGTGCTGTCACACAGGTGCAGTTAACAGGTATGCACGGAGTGGTATATCACACTGCATGCACTCACCTAGGTAGGTGGGTGCACTGAACACAATAGGTAGGTATATGCAGTGATGGGTATAACAATGTGCACCTGTCACACACAGACAGGTACCGGACAGGCACAGTGACACTGCGTGCGCTCACGTAGGTAGGTAAGTGCACTGTGAACAACAGGTAGGTATATGCAGTGATGGGTATTACAATGTGCACTTGGCACAGTAGTAATTATACCACCAAGGGGCCAAAGGCCAGCTGCGACTGACTGACAGGGTCTGAGAGAGTGATGTTCCGCTCAATGATCCAGCAAAATAGAAAATCTTTATTGTGGCAGTAACACACGACACAACATGCCTGCTAACATGTTTCAGACACACAATGGTCCTTAATCATAGCTACCATTCTGGCCATCTCTGTAAGGGGCCCAGAATTTACCTAGCTGGGTAAATTGTGGGGGGGGGGGGGTACAAAGCCCACCTAATACTACTATATGGGAGGGTGATGAGGAGGCACCAAAACTACCTTTAACTATCTAAAAGGGCACAAAGTCTACCCGATACAGTTTGTGGGGGAGGGGGAGGTCAAGAGAAGGGGTCTGGGATCTTTCGGGGATAGTTATGACTTTATACTGTATGTATATATATATATATATATATATATATATATATATATATATATATATATATATATATATATATATTCTCTGCAAAGCACAGAGGAAGATGTCAATGCTACGTACTGTATATAAATGATAAAAATTAATGTATTAAGCAAATCTAACCATTGCCAATTATATGCAGTGGGTCCCTTTAACCACTTGAACCCCAGCTTTGCAACCTCAGTAACTTAGTCTAAGCCACGAGAATATAGATATAGATTTTGTAGCTGGGGCTCAGTAGTGCAGGATCAAGCGTGCTCCCAGGTGACCCCAGCACTTTCAGGTGCAGCACTAATTGGGTAAAGGGAATGTATGTTGTATGAGTGTATGCCAATTAGTGCCTCCCCTTACAGATGAATGATCACCACTGTAGCCAACAGCAGTAATCATTCATACCTACCCTACATGCAGAGATCAAGATAAAAAAGTTGCTGGAAGAAACCGGTCTCACCTCTTGCAGTTCCAGCAGTGATCATGCTGCAGGAGCTTTTGTGTACAGCTCTGCATTCATCCCCGTAATGCTGAATATCCGGGTCCTAGCTTGATGACGTCATCAAGCAGGGGCCCAGCTGTTCAGCAGTATGGGGCTGTGTGCAGAGCTGTACACTGAGGTTCCTACAGCACGATCACTGCTGGAACCAGGAGAGGTGCGACAGGCTTCTTTCAGCTGCTTTTTTTCTTCGATCTGGGGGCTGGGGGCTGCCTGGTTGGGGGCGGAGAGCGCTCCCAGCAACAGAAGCGCGATTGGGGCGTGCGCGGTCAGGCCTCACATGCGCAGTTGGAGCCAGACTGTTGGGCTGACCGGAGCCAATTGTGAACAAATGGAGAGGCGGCTGAGGACATTGAAGAAGCGATCAGGCTGGAGGGGGGGGGGGGTTTACTGCCCCATCTCAGGTTTACTTTAACACACGTAAATGATCTATGTCTTGTATTTTTCGCCATTAATAATGTTTTTTTATTTATTTTAAAGGGAGAAACAAGAAATAAAATGAAAAAATACACTATGTCTCAAATTCCATCCGTTTTAAAATAAAACAATGCTACTGTAGATAACACCTACACATTTTATTTGCCCATTTGTGTATTCATTTGAATGAATGATCACTGGCTTCTGGCTAAAGCGATTATGAAGAATTGCTCAGAATGGCTCCGGGAACACGTTCCCATTCAATCACAGATGGGTAAGTCTCAGTGGGTGCACGTGGTGGGTGATTTAAGAGACAAATCAAAATGTCCTGTTTGCAGCTAAGAGGGTCAAACAGGACATTTCAATGCCTCCATATTGCAGCAAGTGGTTAAAATTTATATAATTGCACAGAGAAAATAAAAAAATTATTTATTCCTAGAAAGCAGCACGAAACTAAAAATGGGCCAGGTGGGGCATTAAATAAGAAATATACTTAAATTGTTTAGTTGTAACAATGTAGAGGGGTTAAGACTCGGTAATTAAAACATAACATTTATTAAAAACGAACAATAAAAATATCTTTCCACGCAGTATAAAATCCACAAACTGAGTATGTGAAAGTAGTTACAAACTTACAGACATGTTACAGTATATATATATATCCAGTGATAGTGCCATAAATTAATTAGAAGACAGTGTATGATAGTAATGAGTTTATACTTTGGGTCCGATGTGTAGAGGTAAGAGAATACCTGCGGAAACTTCCCACTACATTTATTTGTACATATATTATAGTATTCAAAATACCACAATAAATGAAAATGCTGTAAACAACTGCAGTGATAAAGAAAGCCATTTATTTGTAATATTGATGAGCTTCTCCTGGTAGCGATATGTCAGCACTAGAGCATAATTATGAGATCCTCCCATTGAATTCAATTGGCCATATTTCCAAGCTTTATAAATTTGCATACAGAATTTTGGTCAATATGATCAACTCAGAATTGACTATACATAGAATTTCTAGAGGTGAATGGCAGCCTCCTTGTGAGTTTTCTGAGGACCAGAAAGTCTGAAACAGGCTGATGTGTAAAATGTATCAGCTATACGCATGCTATACACCAGTGGTTCTGAATTTAAGCCTGGCTTTAGGGGCATAAAGAAAAGATTTGCATGTTCGGGAATGATGCATCATGGGAAACCACAGATACCTTCTGTATCAAGAAGGAAAATTATACTAAGCGTTGCATTTTAGTAATAAGGCTTTTCAGTCTTTTTATACTTTAGCCCTTTATACTTTCCTAGTGGTTCTGGATCATTATCACCTCTATGGGTATTCTGTAGAGTAGATACTGTGATTTAGACAAAGGCCTTGTCACCCTCCAGTGGCTTACTATGTATTTGCAAATTATGCAAAACAAGTCCTGTTCATTAATGACAATTAGCGGTAGCATATTTTTTGCAGCCTTGTTGGTGCTGATTTGGATGATTACAGCATTGATATTTTTCTGAATAGTCGTTCAAAATAACAAAGAACTTTCTCATTTTGTGAACTTTAGTAGATATTTAAACTCCTATCGCATGCACACTTTTAATACATATACATTTTTTTCAATATAAAAATCAAACTTGTCTTTCAGCAAACTGTCAGCAGTCACTAAGACTCCTGCATGACCACACTGTATCCTATCCTCCTTTTCCTCCTTTCTCAGAGAGAAAACCTGGGTTCCAGCAGTGACAAGTGTGATGCACTGGGACCAGTGATCCACACTGAAACTATGTTTCCCTGTTGACAAACAGGTTAGCCATTTGATGTCAATCATTAAGTTTCACAGCGCCCTGAGCGAAACCTGATTTTGGTGCACCCCCCCCCCTTTATCCATTCGCACGTGCACACACACGCACAGACCCATATGCAATTCACCTTTTCTCCTGAGTTACCTTTTTGAAGCCATGACACATCACACCAAACGCTCAGATCTCTGTGACACATCAAATATGTATAATAGAAAAATACTAATAACCACTAAATAGGTGAAAAGAGTGCATTATCCTGAATACACTTAAAAATGAAGGCTAGTAACTTTCAGGAATATTAATAAAAACAATCGGTGGAACAGTTAGCCCCCCCCCCCCCCCAATTCGGAATGTTAACACAGCACTGACACAATTTAACCATGCGTTATAGCCACAGTGCCCCCCCCCCAAAAAAAAAAATGCCCTCAGAGTCAGCATAGGTAGGTGGCCAGGTATAGGTGCCCCCAGTATAGGATCTTATGCATAGGTGCTCTCAATATAGGTAGCCAAGCATAGGTGCCCCCAGTATAAGAAGTCAGGTGTAGGTCTCCCCCCATAAGTGGCCAGGCGTCAGTACCTCCAGTATAGGTAGCCAGGTGTTGATGCCCTCAGTATATGTAGCCAGGAGTAGGTGCCCTCCCTCAGTTAGATAGCCAGCTCTAGGTGCCCCCTTGGAAGCCGGTGCCCTGAGCGATCGCTATGCCTGCAGTCACCACTGACACTTTGCAAAACAAGTCATTTGCAATACATACTGTAATTTAAATTCACATTTTTTATTTCTTCATTTCTATAACATGAAAATGTGCCTGAACTAGGGTTTAAAGGCAGCGCACACATATTTTATACAAGTTCACTTCAAGGAGCTTGCAGACAGAACACAGCAAGTAATATATTCAGACATAACTACTCTCAGGGCAGTGGATATGCCTGCTGCACTTCACATAGGTAAATTGGCTGAGTACTCTGTCAACGACCATAAAAAGGATAGAGGAAGACATATGCATACGCCACTAGTCCTGGCTTAATGAGGGAAAAACAAAAGCAACAAAACAAGATTTTACAAGCTGCCATTTCTACTTTCCCCCTGACAGCACTTGGCTTGCAATGTCTACAGTGAATCCACAGACCAGAAACTGTCATCCAAACCAGCCAAAATACATTCATCAGGCTACTCTTCTTACATTTCTCTGCATACCTCTATTTTCATTCTCATATCTGCTGGTGAGCACTGTTTATACCAGGAACACAGGAAGCATTCTTTAAAGGACTCTCTGCCAATCATTGTCTACTAAATAACTAACCCCAAACTTTCTCCCTGACTGCTGGAACCAGAGCAGGATCATCCACAAGGTAACCTAGGCAAGTGCATGGGGCCCAGTGGGTGTGAAGGGGCATGATGTCCAGCTTGTCAGGCCTGTCGCCCACCTCAGCTTATTAAAAGTATCAAAAGGCCAGCCAAAAGTTACTTCCCTGCCTAGGGCCCCATTTTCTCTGTATCCTTCTCTGGCTGGAACTAATATGTAGATAATGGCCCATATCCTACTAGCTTTTCTCCTAAGTTTTTTCAATTAGATATTTTCAAACTATACTATATCTTTAATATAATAACTTTAAAAGCTCCCAACAAGCAAGAAAATACTCAAAATAAGTTTTATATTACCTTTATATATACTTAATAGTACTTTTACAATTGCTAAGTGCTGAAAAGTTTTTTTGTTTTTTTTTAAATATTAAAAATGATTTCCTGGGAGTAAATGCAAACTGACTGAATTTGAGGATATGTGTGTTGTCACTGTACATTAACAGGAGCTCCCATAAGTTGTACAGTATATGTATATTTACCCAGTGTACTGTTATATTAGAGGGTCCACAGCAAGGCCAACATTACTGACTCTTATGCATCTGTCTGCAGAACGAGCCTTTGCTGACCCTCTACATATAGTGTGAACTGTGCATGGGACAGTAGGGGGATAGCTACACCCCACTCTGTACTGCATACCATTGTTCAAGAGTGGCGGGGGATAAGCAAAGATCCCCCCCCCCCCTTCTGTTATACCCTTAGCATTCACAATCAGTGTTTTTCAGAGAGTAGTTGTATTTTACAAAGTGTATCCATATTTTTTCCATGTACCTAAGTGGGCCGGTCAAGTCGGACTACAGTTGGCAATTGCTCCTGGGAGAAAACTCAGAAGAAAAAGTTAATTGGATACAGGCCAATATCTTTTAATACCGGGTAACCAAGAAACACTTTTGTAAATAACAGGATTTAAAAGAAAAACTGTTAAGAGTGCTTAAAAGTAGATTTTTTTAGAATAGGAGGGAGGAGGTTGTGGTGGTACAAAAATTGAAATATAGGTGGTCTACTATTTACAAACAGGTTCCATTCCGGGAGATTGTTTGTACGTTGAATTTGTTTGTAAATTGTGTCCTGTGTTAAATGTGTTGAAACGTGAACAAATTATTTACTTTTGGACAGCTCTATATTTGGACCTGTAGCATAAACTGTGTGTGTGTGTGGGGGGGGGGGGTTGGTTGTTTTCAAGTGTTTTAACCACTTTACCCCCGCGTGTACGTATTTCTCCGCCCCTTTTTCCATCCTTTAAAAACCAGGGACGGAGAAACACGTACTTTCCGCGTTCCCGACGCTGCCCGCGCTCCCGCTCGTAAACACGCCGCCCGCCGGTAGTAAACACGCCGCCGCCCGCTCGCCCAGAGATCAATGAACGGGAAAATCCATTCCCGTTCGTTGATCTAAGCCCCGCAATGATCAGCTGCTCTCCTATGGGCATCTCATTGTGAGAAAAAACTCACGTGTCCAGCCTCCTTATTCTTCCTCCAAGCTTCCGGAAGGAAGCTTGGAGGTCGCATTAAAACAAAAAGTTACTGTGGCCATCTTGTGGCCAAATAGTAAACTACACCCTACACATTTTTCACATACAAATAAATGACTTTTACACATAAAATTAACTCATTACCTCCCACACTCCCCATTTTTTTTTTTTTGTAATTAAAAAAAAATAAAAAAATTTACAATTAAAAAAAATACATAAATAGTTACCTTAGGGACTGAACTTTTTAAATATTTATGTCAAGAGGGTATAACACTGTTACTTTATAAACTATGGGCTTGTAATTAGGGATGGACGCAAAACTGAAAAAAATGCACTTTTATTTCCAAATAAAATATTGGCGCCAAACATTGTGATAGGGACATAATTTAAATGGTTTTATAACCGGGACAAAAGGGCAAATACGTTTCATGGGTTTTAATTACAGTAGCATGCATTATTTAAAAACTATAATGGCCGAAAACTGAAAAATAATTATTTTTTTCCCCACATTTTTCCTATTTTCCCATTAAAACACATTTAGAAAAAAATAATTCTTGGCATAATGTCCCACCTAAAGAAAGCCTAATTGGTGGCGAAAAAAACAAGATATAGTTCATTTCATTGCGATAAGTAATAATAAAGTTATAGACGAATGAATGGAAGGAGCGCTGAAAGGTGAAAATTGCTCTGGTGCTCAGGGGGTAAAACCCCTCAGTGGTGAAGTGGTTAAACTACTTTAAACAGTTTATACAATACTCTAATATATAATAACAAAAATAAGTAATAAAAAAGTACAGTATTGTATATTTTGTACTGTACATGAAGGCAACGTTGTATTTCTGAAATGTTGTAACTCGAGTCGTTTGTAAGTAGTGGTTTATCTGTACAAAATGGAACAAGCGTTTAGAGCACACATCCATCCAGCAATACAAGAAACAAGAATTCTGACCAGTTGATATGGGCAATAGATCAATTTTTGCTTCAGTTTTCAAGGCATCTGAGCCAGTGAAGATACTCATAGCAGGAGGTGCCCATGCAAATAAAAATAGTCAATAACAGGTCTGTCACATTAAAAAAAATCTATCTGAGCTATAAACTATAAACTTTTGTTAGCTCAGGCTTCTTTAAAGGGAACCTAAACTGAGAAGGATGTGGCTTTTTTCTTTTAAAATAATACCAGTTGCCTGACTCGCCTTCTGATCCTGGGTCTCTAATAGCCACAGCCCCACAACAAGCAGGGGCGCCACCAGCATACAGGCGAGCCACCCCACCGATTGGGGCCTCACACTGTGGGGGGCCTCACTCTGCTGTTGGCGGCGGACGTGCAGGTGGGGGCGCCAGGCGGAGCGGCAAGAGGGTCCATAGCGGTGGGGGAGCGGGCAGAGAGAAGTTTCCACTTACCTGCCTTGATCCTGGACACAGCTTCTATCTTTTTCCTGTCCCGGCATCTGTCGTTATGGTAACAGTGCCCCCTGTGATGACGTAACCGCTTGTCATCACAGGGGGAGTTCTTACCAATGTAACACGTGTTGGGACAGGATGAAGATAGAAGCTGTGTGCAGGATCGAGGCAGGTAAGTGGAAACTTCTCACTGCCCGCTCCCCCGACGCTATGTCCACCCTCCTGCCTATACTGGGGGCATCTACCAATCTTCTCTATACTGGTGGTATATACCTATCTAATCTATACTGGTGGCATATACCTATCTGATCTATACTGAGGGGTACCTACCTATCTGACCTATACTGGGATCTATACTGGGCATATACCTATCTAACCTATACTGGGGGCACCTACCAATCTAACCTATACTGAGAGGTACCTACCTATCTAACATATACAGCATGCACCTACCTATCTAACCTACACTGGGGGCAACTGTACTAGCTAACCTATACTGGGGACAACTATGCTGGCTACCTATATTGAAGGCACCTACCTATCTAACCTATACTGGAGGCACCTACCTATCTAACCTTTACTGAGGGCACCTACCTATCTAACCTATACTGGGGCAAATATATTGGCTACCTATATTGGAGGCACCTACCTATCTAACCTACCTACCTATACTGCGGACACCTATACCTGTCTCCACGTTTGGGGTGCATTTTTTGCCCTTGCCCTGGGTGCAATTTAGCCTAGAAACTGCTATTTTTTGGCTCCACCCACATCATGTTTTGGCCATGCTCATTTTTTGCCGTTTTGCGGTATGGCTATCCATTTAATGGATGGGGGCCTCAACTTATGGACTGCTTGGGGCCACCAAAACCTTAGCTGCACCCCTGTCAACAAGAATGGCTGGGGGCTTTGCATGGCAAAGGGTTCTTTGCTAAGTGCTTTGCATGTATGGGGGGGGGGTTCCTGGGTGCTTTGCATGGCTGGAGGTGCTTTGCTGAGCGCTTTGCATGTCTGGGGGGCTTTGCTGGGTGCTTTGCATGGCTGGGGGGCTTTGCTAGGTGCTTTGAATGTCTTGGGGCTGCCTGCGCTACTTACAGACCTCAGATCATGGCAACCAGAGAGGTGGAGAGAGGCAGAGCAGTGCGCACGCCACTCGCCTAGACACGTACACTTCACTTGCCGAAGTGATCAATGGTATCACTTCCACATTTAAATGTTCACGACCTGTGGGTCACGCTCTGATATTGCTCTCTCCGCCTCTCCAGTCCAGTTGCCCTGATCTGAGGTCTGAGTAGAGCGCCAGTGGGGAAGAGGTGAGTGGGAAGAGGTGAGTGGGACTTCAGGACTTGGCCGGCCACATTTAGCCACAACGCGTTCTTGCCGGCTAAAGTCCACAATAAAAGTATATTTTGTATATTGGCTGCATCATCTGAGCAACTTCTAGTTTTAACCAGCCAGAACCCGAAGTGGCCAGACTTCGGGTTCTGGCCATAACATATATAGATTTTTGTGCATCCACTCAGAATTATTTTCATCTCATTAACCAGCCCTAGTTGACAGTAATTGTGTTTGGGGTAAATTAAGCTTCCACTGAACGGTACTGATAGTGTTTGGGGACAGAGTATTTTTGACTGACACTAATCGTGGTTGAGGGAAGGGTGTTTTTTACTGGCTGACATTAATTACGTTGGGGTTGGGGGAATTTCTACTAGCTGACATTAACTGTTTGGTGGGCAGGGTTTTCTACTGGCTAATATTATAATGACAGACACTGACTGTGACCAACAATGTTATGTTTGGACAAATACATTCTGTAGTTTTTTTATAGTTTACACTTCACAGCTTGACCCACCGGCTACATATGGTGTGTGCCCTTATTTAAGGGTCATTTGGGATTTGTCACTGTACTGGCCTGCATGGAAGACATTATTTTACCAGACCAGACTTGCTGACGTTTATAATAGTTACCCCATAAAAGTGATCATTCGAAGGTCATAGCCTAATTCCACATTCTAGATCCCTGATAAATGAGCCGTTCTAGATGTCTACATTACCTCTACTAGGAACGCCGCAGTCGAAAAGGTGGTTAGCTTCAGCACAGCATCCACATTACACAAGTGTACTTATTTCAATTTTTCAGCCTAATTCCTGACTACCAGACCTATTTGGAGGGAGAGAAGGATCTTCTATGGTACTGCTTCCAATAGTTCTTGCAGCCAACACAGGGGTTCACGCTTCCAACTACCACATATCTCGTGGCTCATAGTGCAGGATACTCTACCTACTGTATAGTGGAAATATGATTACTTATTTATGCAGAGCATAGACAGAGCCTTTGTTTTATATGCTATGAGTCAGTTGCTGTGTTGAAAGTACAGTTTTCAAATCTCAACATAGAGATAAGTATAACTGTCTGGTGAGACAAATCAAAATATCAAAATGAAAACAAGACTGGCTGTTCAGTAAAATGTTTTTGTGTAGCAAAATCTGCTACTACTTTATCATTTTGAGACAGTTTTCAAGTTGTCAACCTAATTGCTAGACGTAAGAGAGCATTCCTAGAGTGAGAATTTGCTATTTGCTTGCTTTCTGTTGTCAAAGAGATGTGTTCAGAGAAGACACTTATTTAGTACTGTGAGGCTTTCATGATCTGCAATTAAGTGAAGGATTGCAGAAACAGGGAACAATTTGCATCTGTACTTGGTAACTTTTCATTTACTCTTTTTCATTGGCACTTGGCAAAAAAAAATGATGTTCTAATCTGATTTTCATTCATGCAACAAATGATCAGTTTCAAATCACAAAGCTTGCTGCTCTACAAAGCCAAAACAGAAAGACCAACGAGGACATCTATTAAAAAAAAAAAAAAAGTTCAACAAACTGTGAATTATTTTTGTGTTACTGCTCCTAAATTGTAAGTGCTGATGCTGCACCAGGCATGGTTGTCTTTATGAACTGGGGATTGTATACACAAACCATGACATGGATACAGACTGCGCTCCAGAGCACTGAGGATTACTAGCGATCCCTCTCATCCAGGTTACCGCTTTTTCAGCCGACTCCGCTCAGGCCGGAGGTTCAGGTCCATCGCCACCAGGACCTCAAGGCACAGGAACAGCTTCTTCCCCTCTGCTGTTAACTCTCTAAACTCTATTCATAAACTCCCTACACACGCTGTTAATCCCCCCTCGCAAGCAGGGTTGGTCAGAACCCGATTACATTGACGCACCTTACGTAATTTGTAAACCTGGGGATGAGAATGCGGAATCATCCAGGATGATGATCTATGGCAGTCCAAAGTTAAAAACATTTTATAGCAGTAGCGCAATTGTGTTCGAAACTGTATTTGTATTGTATTGTGTTTTGTTTAACATTTACACTGTGTTTTGTGTTTTTCTCAGCCCTATATGCCAAGTCCAATTCCGGGCACGACCCAGTCGTGCTTGGCGAAATAAAAATGATTCTGATTCTGATTCTGATTCACATCCAACAGCCATACAATACCTCATCTACCACCAAGCTCTGTGTTTTTACAGAAAGAATGCAATTGTGATACTCATGAAAATGTTCTGTACGACACAAAAACCTGTTGGCTGTCAAGTATTAAAATGCATTTATGTGTCACTTCCTCAAATGACTGCTTTTCAGCAGCTTATCAACAGCAAAGAAGTATCGGGGCTCACATTTGAAGAATGTTAATGTCATTTTCATGGGTGAAACTAAAATTCATGTGGTCCCCAGAAAAACCCCCTTCAGTATAGCCATCTAGCCTCAACAGTGCCAACTACCCCAGTATCACCATTTCCTCCAGCAATGCCATACCATCCCTACAGTAAAGCTGTGTTCCCCCAGCAGTGGCATTGCTTTCCTGCACATTCTGCATGGCAGTATCCAGGGGAGCATCAGAGGGTAAGTCCAGTGGACCTCTTTTGGTGATGGGATACCAGTGACATCAGGGATTTCCTCTCTGGCAGTTACACCTCTGGACACATTGCTTTTCTAATTGATATAGCAGAGCTACTCCTTAGTGTTAAAGTGGGAAGAGAACATCCATCTATCATATGCATTCAAATGTCAAAGCATTTAAAGCAGAAATGAGTGTCTCTCACAACCAAGTGCAGGAGGGACGCTGTTGCCATATCCTGACAACTCATAAGCTGTGAGCTTCAAAATCAGCAGTTCTCAATCCAAAAGCATTTGGAGGCTCTGGTAATGTGGCAAGCAGAGTTTTATAAGAGTCGTGCAGACATTGATGAAAAACTGTGACTTTCTTAACCACTTGAGGACTGCAGTGTTAAACCCCCCCTAAAGACCAGGCCATTTCTCAATAAATTTTTAAGGGCTAGCTGCAGGGCCGCACATGTCAGCACACAAGTGATCCCCCCTTTTTCTCCCCACCAACAGAGCTTTCTGTTGGTAAGGTCTGATTCCCCCCATGTTTATTTTATTTTTTTGTAAATATTTTTAATAATAAATGTCCTAGGAGACTACGAAGCGGAGATGTGCTCCTGCAAAACAGGCCCGCAGGACCTTATGCCGATCGGCGTTAAGTGGTCCTGGGGCTGCCACCGCGGCCACGCTTGTCGGCGTGACGTAGTCGGCAAGCAGTTAAAGACTCGGCAAGAACAGGAATGGGGCAAACAACATCAGGTAGAGAATAATTGCAAAAATATATATGAGTAATTATGAAATGTGCAGAAAAGATCAATAATCAACAAGCATAGGGGCAGCACGATGGCGTAGTGGTTAGCGCTCTTGCCTTGCAGTCCTGGGTCCCCGGTTCGATACCCACCCAGGGCACTATCTGCATGGAGTTTATATGCTCTCCACATGTCTGTGCTGGTTTCCCCTGGGTACTCGGATTTAGATACATACATACATACACTATGGTAGGGATTAGATTGTGAGCCCCTCTGTGGGACAGTTAAGTGACAAGACAATACACTATGTACAGCTCTGCTGAATATGTTGATGCTATATAAATACTAAATGATAATAATAGATACCAAAAAGAAAAGAGGATCCTATACAGTATATGATCACACCACACAATAAAAATAATTAAAGAGACGCTGAAGCAAAATTATGATATAATGAATTGGTTGTGTAGTATGGATAATTACTAGAAGATTAGAAGCAAAGAAAATATTCTCATATTTTTATTTTCAGTTAGTATAGCATTTTTTTTATCATTTTCTAAAATGTGCAGTTTACACACTACTCAGCATTCTAAATGTTTTTACGGAATAGTCTTGTGAACTATCGACCTTTCCTCTGGAGAGAAAAATAAAATACAGTGACTGACAGTTGAGATTATAAGCTTCAAAAGACAGAGCTCTCTGCGACTTTGAAAGTCGTGGAGCTCAATGTTTTTTTTGCCTAGATAACAACTGGAGTTTCTTAACTCTTCCTGTATTGGAAACAATATTAGACTTATGTCTCTGCTCCTGATGTTTTATTTCTTAGCTGTACTACACGTAAAAAATCATTATAGCATAATTGTTTTTCGCTTCAGTGTCTCTTTAAGCCAATGCTTTATTTATACAAAAAAGAAGAAGAAAGCTAAAACCAATTAAAAACAGAGAGAAAATGCATGGGAAACAATTCAAATGTATAAATAGAATGCAATTGCAGTAATTATAAGGTCTCAAAAACCTCTGAAGCCCTAAAATAATCACCAACTGATTGGAGACAATAAACCTTAGTCCCACTGACCATAAAGTGCTGTGTGCAATAAGGAGCAATGGAAATGCAATAGCAGTGCCAAGGAAAAGAGAAAGAGAATCCACTAAGTTAACCAAACAGTGAACTGAAGTGGTGTGAAGCAATAGCTGACAGGTGCAGATAACAACAAGAGGTAAATTGCTGGTAAGTGTGCCTGAGAAAGTCTGAATGAAAATACAGTGCAAGGAGTGTACCATGATCGGCACAGTCATGGACCAGTGACTGTGTTACAATTGGAGTACAGAGAGCCAAATAGGTGGAGCTTTTCTTTACAGCTCCACCTATTCAGTCCTCTGTACTCCGATTGTGACAGTGGAAATATCTGTACTTCCTAAGTGAGGAACATTATATCAGTTCTTGCTATGTCGTAATTATGATATCTGTACAGGCTAAGACAGTCAGATGATATTTATACATGCTAGCACAGGGTTAAATCTGCACCTGGTGTGTTGAGATCATAAAATCTGCACTTAGTACATAGGAGACGTGGTGGCTGCACATTTTAAACAGCAAATTGACCTAAAATCTCCTCCTGCTCTAAAATTCAAAAAGCCTGCTAACAGCAATCAAACTAATAGGAGCAGGGCTAATGTGCATGCTCATTTTCCTTGCATATTCTAACACTACAATTAGATACTGCTTATTTGCTACTTGTATATCGTATCTTTTAGATACAGTGGGATGCAAAAGTTTGGGCAACCTTGTTAATCATCATGATTTTCCTGTGTAAATCGTTGGTTGCTATGATAAAAAATGTCAGTTAAATATATCATATAGGAGACACACACAGTGATATTTGAGAAGTGAAATGAAGTTTATTGGATTTACAGAAAGTGCGCAATAATTGTTTAAATAAAATTAGGCAAGTGCATAAATGTGGGCACCACAAAAAAGAAATGAAATCTATATTTAGTAGATCCTCCTTTTGCAGAATTGACAGCCTCTAACCGCTTCCTGTAGGTTCCAATGAGAGTCTGGATTCTGGTTGAAGGTATTTTGGACCATTTCTCTTTACAAAACATATCTAGGTTTGATGGCTTCCGTACATGGACAGCTCTCTTTAACTCACACCACAGATTTTCAATTATATTCAGGTCTGGGACTGAGATGGCCATTCCAAAATGTTGTACTTGTTCCTCTGCATGAATACCTTAGTGGATTTTGAGCAGTGTTTAGGGTCAGTGTCTTGTTAAAAGATCCAGCCCCGGCGCAGCTTCAGCTTAGTATCAGCAGATTCTGGAAACAAATGTCCAGTAATCAGTGACAGAGTGGAATCCATGCGTCCCTCAACTTTGACCACATTCCCAGACCCTGCACTTGCCACACAGCCCCACAGCATGATGGAACCACCACCATATTTTACTGTAGGTAGCAGGTGTTTTTCTTGGAATGCTGTGTTGTTTTTTCTCTATGCATAATGCCCCTTGTTATGCCCAAACTCAATTTTAGTTTCAGCAGTCCACAGCACCTTATTCCAAAATGAAGCTGGCTTGTCCAAATGTGCTTTGGCATACCTCAAGCGGCTCTGTTTGTGCTGTGGGTGGAGAAAAGGCTTCCTCTGCATCACGCTCACATACAGCATCTCCTTGTGTAAAGTGTGCCGAATGGTTAAACGATGCACAGTGACTCCATCTGCAGCAAGATGATGCTGTAGGTCTTTGGTGCTGGTCTGTGGGTTGATTCTGACTGTTTTTACCATTCATCGCTTCTGTCCATCCAAGATTTTTCTTGGTCTGCCACTTTGAGCCTAAATTTGAACTGAGCTTGTGGTCTTCCATTTCCTCAATATGTTCCTAACTGTGGAAACAGACAGCTGAAATCTCTGAGGCAGCTTTCTGTATCCTTCCCCTAAACCATGATGGTGAACAATCTTTGTCTTCGGGTCATTTGAGAGTTGTTTTAAGACCCCCATGTTGCTACTCTTCAGAGAAAATTAAAAGAGGAGGGAAACTTACAATTGACCCCCTTAAATGCTCTTTCTCATAATTGGATTCATCTGTGTATGTAGGTCAGGGGTCACTGAGCTTACCAAGCCAATTTGAGCTCCAATAATAAGTTCTAAAGGTTTTGGAATCAATAAAATGACAACGGTGCCCAAATGTATGCACCCGCCCAATTTTATTTAAACAATTATTGCGCACTTTCTGTAAATCCAATAAACTTAATTTAACTTCTCAAATATCATTCTGTGTGTCTCCTATAGGATATATTTAACTGACATTTTTATAGTAACAGCCAACGATTTATACAGGAAAATCATGACGATTAACAAGGTTGCCCAAACTTTCGCATCCGACTGTAAAAGTACTGGTTATAATGTAAAGATGTATTTTTTTTAGATAATTGATACCAAACATTTACTGACTGTTCTGTTTTTATATACACCCATTACCAAGCTGCACAGTTTCAGTGCTTCATAAAATACAAAGATTTTCAATTGGTGAAATATACCATATGAAGAAAAACTACTGGAAACAGAACCCTTACCAGATTTTCTATGTTGTTTTGTATTAAAGAAAAAAAAAGGAAATGTGGTTCTCAGTAAATGTTTTTACACATCTCAGACATAATTGGCAGGTAGTTTGTGCAGACAAATGTATTGATATTTAATCTGCATGGGAAATGTAAGCCTTAATGATGCATTTTAGTAAAACCAAATCATACATTATAAATGTGTGACCTTTCTTAGTCTAATTAACATAGCAGGTGGAAGTGAGGCGGTATGTCAAGCCTGCATTGTGTTCTCCCTCCATATCAGTAAGGGAAAATACGCAGCTGAAATACACTACATCAGAACTATCTTACCTGTCAGATCATTTATAATCCTGTGCTGCTAGTCCTTGGATTCAGACTTCCATGCAGCACAGCTAGCCTCATTACGTCACTTTTCTCTGCAAATAAAATGGTTGGCGTAGGTTACTGTGTATGGTGTATTGTTGTTATAATCATTATTCAGCCCTGGCCCCTAACACATTCTCCTCAGTGTTTTATAGAGTACATATAAAGAACACCCTTATGCTGGGGATACACGGTACGTTTTCCCTCTTATCAATGGAGCCGCTGATGGCTCGGTTGATAATTTACGACAGGTCCGATGACCCCGCTCGATCCCCGCCCGCTCGATCCCCGCAGGCGGACAATAGCGGGGAGTCGAGCAGAAGATAAGGAAGCGCCCACGGAGACGAGTGGGAATCGATCTGGACGGTGGCGGGGACAGGCGGGGACATGCAGGGACACGGCGGGAGTCGATCTGGCGGCTAATCGAGCCGCCGGGTCGTACCGTGTATCCCCAGCATTAGTGTACTAAAAGTTATTGTTAGCAGCACTATCACACCATACTATAACATATTTGGATAATTAAAATGCCACACATTTGCCCATAATTAGTATATTCAAAAGAAATCGTGATGGCTAAGAAACTAGCACTTTTGCCTAGCAGTAGTAAGATCCTAGTCATGACAACAATCCGCTTGGAGTTTTTCCCTGCATTAGTGTGAGTTGCCCCATGCACCCTGATTTTAGTTCACATCCCCAAAAAATCCCTAAATCACCTAGTATGAACTAGGAACATTACATTGTGAGTCCCTCTGAGGGTCAGTAGTAGGGTATCAGTTGAAAATGGCGCCTGAGCCATCTGTGTAAAAAGGGCGCCTCCATAGACCTTAGTGTTATTTTCTGCAAATCTCGGCTACAAGGTGGTGAAAAGGGCGCCTGAGTTTTTGATTCGGTTTCAAGAGGGTGCCCTTTTTCAGCCCCGATTTTTGATTTGGCTACAACAGGGTGCCCTTTTATAGCCAAGATTTGTTTTGGCTATTAAAGGGTATGTTTTTATAGCCAAGGGTTTTCTTTCTCAGCTATAAAAGCATTGGATATAGCTGAGAATTTTGGGCTATAAAGGGTGCTGGATATAGCCGAGATTTTTTTTGGCTATATAAATGGTGCTGCAACATTGGTTATATCAGCAGGTGACTAAATTAGGTTATAACAGTTAATTTGCTTATATCTTTTAATTTGATTATATCAGTTAAAAATAACATATTTGCTTTACATAAAATGTGGCAAAGATTGAGCACGACCATGGGGGATTAAGGTTAGGCACCACCAGGGATGGTTAGGATTAGGCATTACAAGCGGGTGGGTCTTAGGGTTAGGCACCACTGGGGGGGGGGGGTTCTTACGGTTAGGCACCACCAGGGAGGGTTCTCTGTAAGAGTATTAAGAAGTTAGATCATAGTAATCACCAGAGGGGGCCTTAGGGGGTTAGGCACCACCAAGGGGTGGGTGTTAGGGTTAGGCACCACCAGGAGGGATCTTAGGGTTAGGAGCCTGTGGGGGGGTCTTAGGGTTAGGCACCAACAGGGGTGGTCTTAGGGTTAGGTGTCTCCAGGGGGATCTTAGAGGTAATCACCACCATTCTTAGGGTTAGGCGCCACTAGGGGTCCTTAGGGTTAGGCACCACTTAGTGCGGTCTTTGTTTTAGGCACCACCAGGGAGGGTCTTTGGGCTAAGTACCTCCAAGGGGGTCTTAGGGCTAAGCACCTCCAGGGGGGGTTAGGGTTAGGCGCCACCAGGGGAGGGTTCTGTGTGAGAATATGGAGAAGTTAGGTCATAGTAATCACCAGGGGGGTCTTAGGGTTAGGCACCACCAGAGGAGGGTTCTGTGTGAGAATAGGGAGAAGTTAGCTCATAGTAATCACTTTTCTCGGCTATAGCACTTTTCTTGGCTATTTCACTTTTCTCAGCTATATCACTTTTCTCGACTATATCCAGCCCCCTTTTATAATAAATTTCGGCTATAATAGCATTCATTTGTAGCCCAACAAATTTTGGCTATAACAGCATCCTTTTTTATGAACTAAAACTAGCTTTTCGACTACACCACACACCTTTTGTAGCCAATTTTGGCATCTTGGCTACACCAGGCTCCTTTTTTTTTAGCTGAATCTGACTTTTTTTGTCTATAAAAGACACCTTAGAGGGGATCTAATTAATATGTATAGATACGTCAGAGGGCAATATAGAAGCTTGGCAGATGAGCTTTTTGTCCCTAGGCTTTCACAAAGGACTAGAGGACATGGTCTGTGCATGGAGGAAAAATGTTTTAGACATTTATTTCGGAAAGGGATCTTTACAGAGATATGTGAGGGAGCAGGCTGGTGTTGTACTTTGTTCTCTGATTTAACTTGATGGACGTATGTCTTTTTTAAACCCAAATAACTATGTAACTATGTAACAGTAAGAGTGATTAAGATGTGCAATGCATTGCCACAGGAAGTAGTTATGGCAAATTCTACATCTGCATTTAAAGGGGGCTTAGATGCTTTCCTGGTGTGAAAAGACATCCATGGTTATAATTACTAGGTAATGCCGAGTGGTGTTGATCCAGGGATTTCATCTGATTGCCATCTGTAGTCGGGAAGGAAATTTTTCCCTTTTGGGGCTAATTGGACCATCCCTTGTAAGGGTTTTTCGCCTTCCTCTGGATCACCAGGGATATGTGAGGGAGTAGGCTGGTGTTGGTGTTGTACTTTGTTCTCTGATTGAACTCGATGGACGTATGTCTTTTTTCAACCCAAATAACTATGTATGTAACTATGTATATAAGATGCCCTTTTATGGAGGAGGAGGAGGAGGAACATATATTGCTTTATTTATTCTGTAAAGCATGGCAAAAAATGTTTCATTCTACTATTTTAACAATGTGTTTCCTAGTTTGAGCAAGTGGGCTGTCCTTTACACTGATGATGAATAGTCTCAGGAGAAATTTGAGGAGCCATGCAGCAAGGAGATTGTGATGTTTATGATCTCAGAATCTAGTAACTGTGCCCAGCAATACCTCCAGACAGGGGCTGCCTCAGGATACAGGCGTTTACATAGATTCCCCTTTGGATTGGAACTCTGCATTCCTATTTAATTGAATATGTTAAATATTATAAGTGTTGTAGGATGTTTATTGCAAAGTCTTGCTTTCAATTGCATTTGGCTGAAAGTTCAACCTCTTGTGCAGGGCCAATCAGCATGTTTGTACTGTGTTTACACTAACAGCATGCAGTCAGAGTAGGAAGATAAGCGAAAAGAGAGCAAGATGAAGAGGTCATCATTGTGGAAAAGCAGCTTGTTGTGCTGTGTGAGGAGTTTGACAGTGAGTGGGGAGAGGGAGGCAGGAGAGCAGCAGTGTTTCATTTGACTTGCACGGCAGAAGAGAGGAGGTGGCACTGCTGTCCTGACAGAGGAGGAATGGAGTGGCTGAGGGTGACCAGTTTGTTTGTCACAGACTCATAGCCAGCCAGTGTGCTAATGTGCTGCAGCATGTCATGTGAGAACATTAAATGAAGCAGAGTAAATTGCCGGGTGCTGTGTAATCATTGCAAATGGGGGGGGGGGGGGGGCAGCATCCTCACAAGTTTGCCTCAGGCAGCAAAAAGTCTAGAACCGGCCCTGCTCTTGTGGTGTCCTGAAGAACAGAAAAGCTTTTTAATTACGGACACGTGGAAATACAACAACACAGTATTATATGCAGAAACAACAAATAAATAAGCAAAGTAGTGATGGTCAAATAGATGCAAATAACTTCAAGTTGATGCAAATTTTTATGCAAATGTATGCAGCTTTCAAATGAACCAATGATGATAGTAGCAAAAAAGTTTCTGTACCGTGTTAGCCAAACAAATTATATAGGTAGAAAAAAAACAACGTTTTGTACGAAATAATACCTTTTAATGGCTAACTAATAGAGTTAAATGATGCAAGCTTTCTGGGATCTAGTCCCCTTCTTCAGGCATATTTCCAGATGTAAGCTGAAGTAAAACACTGATGCAGATAAATGGTAAACACGAAGATGACAGTTGTGTTGGTTACTGTTTATCCGTTAGGTGTCAGGTGATCAGCAGCTCCAGCCTGCTGATCACCTGACACCTAACGGATAAACAGTAACCAACACAACTGTCATCTTCGTGTTTACCATTTATCTGCATCAGTGTTTTACTTCAGCTTACATCTGGAAATATGCCTGAAGAAGGGGACTAGATCCCAGAAAGCTTGCATCATTTAACTCTATTAGTTAGCCATTAAAAGGTATTATTTCTTACAAAACGTTGTTTTTTTTTCTACCTATATCAAATGAACCAATCAAATCCTGCTGAGGTAAAATGCGATTGGTTCATTTTGAAGCTGCATACATTTGCATACACTTTGCATACATTTGCATCAACTCGAAATTATTTGCATCTACTTGACCATCACTACAGCAAAGTACACTATATACAACTTCAGATGCTTTGGATTGAAGGTCAATAAACATAGCTTAAACAACCAACATAATAATAACATTTCTGATATATACAATATGAGAGCTCTCACCAGGAAAATGCAGTCTAAGGACAGTCAACTCAAAAATGCATGATGTCAATCCAAACAGCAAAAGCTGTGAGTATGAGTAAGTTTTGGGGGAGTGGTGCTTCAGCCTTCTGTTAGGTGGGAGAGGGAAAGAAAAAAGTAATTTGGGCTTCAAGGTTTTCTAATCACATGTACTTTTAATGTACAGTGATGTTAACTATGCTTTCTAAAATATCCCTACCAAGGCTGATTGACGCCATTGTATCATATGTAGTTGTCCATTTACAGGAAGTAGTAATCAAGGAGCAAATGACCCTTCTTAGTGCTGTGGCACATTAAACAGATGTTGAGAGGGAGACGTTAATTTTGCCCTAAACTGCGTATAAATTATTCATATGACCTACACAAGCCAGACCAGCACACAGCAAACATGTTAAAATGCATCTTAAAGGTCCCAAATTAGCCCAGTTATTAAAGTGTACCTGAAAGAAACACGTGACATGAAGAGGTAAACCTAGGTACATATAATACTAGGCCTAGTAAGACATTTTTCTTAAGTCCCTTTTTGTTTTCCAGTACAGCAAAAGTTATCTAGGCAAAAATGCTTACTGACAGCTTGTTGACTTCAGTCCATTTTTCTGAATGGTGGATAGAAGCCAAAACAGCTGAGAAAAGGGTGCTAATGAGGTTTTACTGCAGAAAAGATAAAAGGGGCATTAGTTATGTATCCTTTTCTGCTAAACAAAGCAGAATGTGGATTCTAAATAACAGCAAAGGTAGTCTGATGCAACCCATTAAACTGAACATAAAAATATAAGACTCATTTCTATCAGGGCCAGATTTCTGGAAAGGCCACCAAGCAGAGGCGTATCTACAGGGGTGCAGGTATGGCATGTACCATGGGCGCCACCTACTGGGAGCACTGCTCCGTAGAATCCCTAGTGTTCCCCATACAGATTCTAGTTTTATCTGGGGGACATTCTGCTGCCTGATTAAATCTTTTGGGGGGACAAGCTGTCTTTTGTATTTTGGGGATATGTATAGGCTGACCTATTACGATACTCAATTCTTACAGGCTATGCTTCACCTCCACTTGGACACAACCAAATCAACTGAGACTAAATATTTGTTGGGTGCACCCCTTTCCCCAGGGGTGGATTTCAGTGTTTACCATAGGTGCTGTCTTTCCTAGATACTCCTCTGCCACCAAGGCCCAGGGCAGTTGTAGCCCAAGGGGGCACCTGGACATGAAAGTGGGGCTCCTACATATGAAAGAAAAGGATGCAAATGGGGAGTAACACATGAAAAGGGAAGCTGATGTCAAAGAGAGCTGTACATGAAAAAGAGGGTCTGCAGTACATGGATGATACACATGGAAAAGGGGGCGGCACATGGAATGGGAGGGTCTGCAGTATATGGATGATACACATGGAAGAGGGGGTGGAACATGGAATGGGAGGGGCACTGCTGCACTTCTAAGTGGAGAACCAATATACTTCGCCTACGGGGCAAAAAAAAGTATAAATCCGGCCTTGATTTCTATGTTACTATTCTTATATTTATCATCAGTACTACACATACTATAACTTATCTCATAAGTTTATTTTCACTTTAAGTAAATTGTTTTATTTTTTCCAAAATATTGCTTCCTGTGTTAGAACTGATGGCTGTGTAGCTCTTCTCTCCCATCTTTACCAAATAAAATGATAATGAAGACATTATACTTATGTTTAATAGAGATCAAAAGACATTTAAAATTCACATAAAATGTGCAGCTGTAGATGGGAGAAACTGACAGCTGAGATATTGTAAAGCTGACTCTTTACTTGTACAACTAAGTTTTATTCACTACCAAAGAGAGGCGGAAAATAAGAAAATACATATTTACTGCTTTATAAAACTGCCGGGTGTTATCAGCACAAAAGAATACGCTCGTAAAAAATGTCATAAAAAGAACAAATTAACTTTTAAGCTTCCTTGATGGTTGTGAATAATTCAGAGAAGCGACACAGAAAACTGTGCTAAATTATAGAAACAAGCTGAAGAACGAATGCTACACAGAGTCTGCTATAATTTACTTCCCTGTCGCTTTTTCTTTATTGTCTAGATGGTAAAATGTTAATGCAAGAGGTTGTGTGTTACAGTAAATACATTCATTTCTGTTAATTGTATTATTTTCATTTACAGTTAATTTATATTTGCATATGCAAAATAAATCTTTTTCCTGACTTCTGGGTACATGGTTGTACTTTAGTCCATGCCAACCACAACCTCATGTGCAGGAATTTGCTAAGTTTGCAAAGCAAAATATTGTTGTTGAAGAAGAAATCCAAGAAAATCTCCTACCTACAATCCCAACCAATCTCTGTGTAGGTTCCCTTAAAACCTTTTCTAAAATAGCCTGCAGATACATCAAACATTTTATTTAGCTTTATCAATCATTCTAACAGCATAACCCAAGTACTTTTTTAGGGACTGATTCTGTCACCTTCATAGGTCTGATATAGTACTAAACCTCCTTTGATCACTAGTAGTGACTGTTAACTTTCTGGGTGACAACATGCATGGCTACCTCATACTGATTCCAAGAGTCTCACAGCTACTTAGTTCTTATATCTGGAGGCACATAGCTAATTAATTATGGTATCTGGGGGCACAAGGATAATTAATTACTGTTTATGGAGGCATGTGGCAACAGTAATCAAGGCTTGTATATGGAAGCACATGGCTACCTAAGTCTTATATTTAGAGGTCCATAGCTGTTAATTTTTGTATCTGGAAGGCACAATGGATAAAAAAATCTGAGGGCATGATGGCTACTTACCGTAATTAATTTATCTGGGTACACATAGCTACTTAAAGCGGAACTGAAGATTGCTATTAAAAAAACAGTGTCACTTACTTGGGTCTTCCCCAAGCCCCCAGCAGCGGTCCTGTCCTGCGTCGGTCCTGCACGATCCACCGTTCTACCGCCGCCAGCTAGTTTCATTACCGTCGACTTATACGTCGACGGCAACTGTGCCTTCGCAACCCGGGCCACACGTATCTTTCTTTGCTTTACTGTCCTGCAGTTGACAGTAACAAGTTGGCAGTAAAAAAACTACACCGAGGCGGAAGAACAGAGGATTATGCAGGACCGGCGCGGGACAGGACAGGACAGCTGCTAGGGGCTTGAGGAGGCCCCAGGTAAGTGAAACTGGTTGCTTTTATAGCAATCTTCAGTTTTGCTTTAATGTATGGAAACTGACAAGTTAAATAATACAGTGTGATTATTTTCAGTCCATTGCAATTCATTTATTAAGTTGGAAAGCCAAAAAAATTTGATTTAATTGATCAGTTTACAACAATAATTCAATCAGTTTAGATTCTTTTGAAATTGTCTGAAAGTTGATAGAGTAAGAATATTGCATCAAAAGCTATTTGATCGAATGCAGGTTGAGCAAAGTGGCTATGCACAAAAAAATACATTTTGTTTTTTGACCAGAGAAATACGATTGATTTCTCCTCTTGGTCACATAATTTGAAACATTGAACCAATAAACAATACATGTCTGATCAATTTTTCAGAACATTTCAAAAAAGTTTTCAAAAAGCAGTCAAGTTCTGCACTTTTCTATCTTATTTCTCCAACTCATTAAATCAAATATTTATAAAAAAAAATTCAGAAAACTCATTTGTGTTTTCTCATTCAATTTTTTTTTGTTTTATTCTTCTATAGCAACTTAATGAACTGGTGCGAAGTTCAAAAAACATCTTAAATACTATTGTGTTCTAGGGTAATTCACTGTAATTCCTGATCACTCACAACTTTTTTACTGAACTGAGAAAGAGGCTCCTCTTAACCCTACAGTAAAATATGTTTATGTTCTGGAGATATATTAACAACACCTTTTCTAAACTTTACAAATTACAGTAATTGGTATTCTTGCTGAGGCATTGTTCTGTTAAGTTAAAACCTTACAAGGAGATGAATATAGTTACAGCATAATTATTATCTCAGTCTTTCATCAACTTGACTTGAACGTTGCG